>NW_018408742.1:1215752-1290999 GCF_002113885.1 Mizuhopecten yessoensis | reverse complement strand
AGGTGTATTATCTAGTTTAGGTAGTGTTTGTATTTGGGTACGGATAGGTATCTATAAAGGTATAGGGTAGGGTACTAAGGTGTATTATCTAGTTTAGGTAGTGTTTGTATTTGGGTACGGATAGGTATCTATAAAGGTATAGGGTAGGGTACTAAGGTGTATTATCAAGTTTAGGTAGTGTTTGTATTTATGGTACGGATAGGTATCTAAGATGTTTTATGTATACGTTTTTAAGATAAACGTGATATTTCTTTTAAGTCGATTCTAAATCATTGTGCCTGAGGTTGGCTGTGCTAAAAACTATAATGAGTTATCATGGTCTGTTGCACACTTAGTACATCGCGGGCAGACTTTTTTTGTGACCGGGTTTTTCCGGTATCGGATATCTAAATTTTGTGTATTTAACACAACTCGTATACACCGCCTTATGGTTTTATTATATGGCTTTCGCTAAAATGTGTGTCGTTGACCAGCGACGTGTCAGCCGTCGTTGAAGATGACCGGACAGCACGTGCACGCCATGTTCACGAGAAGAGCTGGTGTGACATTGTTGCGAGATATGCATTGAGTTGATATTGCTCAACAACAAAATTTATTGAGTCTATGGTATATGTTTAATTTAACATGCAGGGTATTGTGTGTTATTGAAAGCGACCACAGGAGCCTGAGAATTTGTTACAACTATATTTAGACCTAAACTAAGGTATTTAGAGTAATGTTACCGAAAACTGATCTAAATCGCACAAGCGTGTAAAATTACTAATAATAAACAACTTAGTTTAGGTCAAAATATATCTGTAAGAAATTCTCAGGTCCCTGTGTAAGCGACGGCATATTTAAAATAAGAATACTTGTGTGAAGTGTCTGTGAAATAAGTTGAATTCGTTCAACCATTGAATACAAACAGTGAGCGCGTGGTTTATGTTGAGCCTGATGAGCGAAGTGTGTGACCTTAAAGGGCGTGATATTTCAGTTAAAATACTTTCCTGACATGTCTTGAAGAAAGCAATGAATTGAGTTATCTCCACCATGTGAACATGTTTAATCTACAATAACTGTCCGGTATATGTTAACCTAGATGAGTATATAAAAGCGGTGTGTTATAGCATGTACTGGCTTGGCATTTCTGCGACCTATCCGTAAGAGACGTGGCCGTGTCATTTTCTGTCACAGAGACCAGAGAATTTGTTACAGCTATATTTGGACCTAAACAAAGGTGTTCAGAGAAATTTTACCCGTAAAGAGGTCTAGATCAACTTTTGGTAAAAATGCCCCCCATGATGCATGATCTAAACCCTTAAAACGTGTAAAATTGTTCTGAACACCACCTTAGTTTCGGTCAAAATATAGCTGTAACATTTTCTCAGGTCCCTGTGTTTTCTGTCAGTTAAGGGGATTGAAACTACTTGGACCTATCAAAGCATACCTCAGTCAAAAGAAAAACACGTATATTTCTAATTATCTTAAATCATTTTCAAACTAACAGCCTATTTTTTTAATAGGATGATCTAGGTTATGTCGTTTTATATGCACTTATATAGACACGCAAGTCTGCTTGAAGAATAATGACCCTTCTAGTGTGAGACGTCATGGTTCTATTCAAGATATTTGAGAAAGGTATGAAAGGCCTTTGACCTGAAGTAATTTGTATTTTATGTCACGCCAAATATATTGTTTTTTATTAGTATCGGCATCCCGTTATCATAGAGCCGGTGACTAAGGAGACTATCATAAATTCTACGACATTACCGATGTTACGACACATTTCATTGGTTAACCACTATTTGTTATGTAATGTATGGGCATACATGTGTTTTTATTCCAACAAACCTTGATCGAGATAAAATCTAACAAAAGCCTCCTCCATATTACAAATATGAGCAGGTGAGTTTTGTATTGGACGAAACAATTTTGTTGAGTGAGGGTACAGGCATGAATGTATATATCTTCCCGTTTCCACATTGATCCACGATAACTGGCCATACATGGCCATCGGTTCAACGTCAAAACAATAATGAAGTCGAATGGGACATCGGCTTGCTAACAAGGCATTACCAGACAAATATTGACACTCGAAAAATAACATACTAATTTATTAGATTGGAGAAGAACGTTCATGCTGTCTGACAGGCAATAAAGTAAACACGAAAGTACATTCAATTACATTTTCATACGGTAGAAAAGATATAATGAAAATATGTATGTGAACTGTAAGGAAATATGTTACTCGAGATTCGAAATGTTGTGACAACACGCAATTCTCCATAACAGGTGAAGAACAAGACTGTGTGGGTAACTCTTCTGATTAAATATTTTGGGTTGTCTACAAATTTGCTCATATTAAATGTCAAATGTTCATATTCTCTGATAAATTAAGATATTTACCTCAACATAGTTACAAGGTATACGCCCACACATAAGTGTATTATACTTACCATACAAAAGTCATCTTTGTTTATATCGTAAGCGGCCTCTCCTTTCAAAATGTCTACAATCTTTCCATGTTCTACCACAATGCATGCCTTCTCTACTGTTCCGTCCAGCACCACTCTATTACCCCTGAACGCCTTCCTAGTAGAAGTCATCTCTTTCTAGGTTTCTCTATTCTTCCTACCCGTACCTAGCACTCAAAATAAGGTGACGTCCCGACAAAGATCTTCCGCTTCAATTTTCTCACATACAATCCCACGTATAATTTTTGCAGTGTAAACGATAGCTTACAGTCTTTCTTCTATGTAATATATTGGCTAAGTCATGATGCGTCCGTTTGTCGTCTTATATATAAACTACGTATCATGTTTTCATCTTATGAATATGTATAGGCCAATGTGTTACCCCTTCTAATATTACTAGGTCGTAGACTTGGTCCGGTAGCTAACCTCTCGTCATTGGTAACACGTTTTCGCTTTGTGTCACAAAATTTACCTGTATCATCCGGTCCATTGCTTCATCAAATGATGAATAGGAAATGGGGGTTCTGCATAAAATCCGTCCCTCCCTCTTTATTTATAGTAAATCCCTCCCTGACGGGATGGATCAGTGAGGGACCAGTGAGGGATGAGGGACTGACCCCATGACCTTTTATGAGAGTTCCCTCTCAAAATAGATTGAATATCCCATTGGGAACATTGAGGGACGAGGGGTGACCTTACATCAAGACTATTTTTAGAGCAACTGGTTATAGCACGTAGACATATATTCGCTCAGTAGAAATAACTGCGAGAAGCTTAGTATTGTTCCATTATGCAACCATGAGTTGGAGAGAACACTTGAACCGTATCTACTTTGACCTGAGTAGTCTTATTAGTTATGCGGAGATCCGATAGCAGGGACATTTTATAATAGTGAGCTACAAAAGGTCGGAAAGTGAAAAGACGACCTGTTTAAGGTGGAAAAGGTATTGAAACGACGCAAGAGAAATAAAGGAAGTCCACGTGAAATAACAGCTGGATCAAAGAAAGCGACATCCAAGACCTATAAAAAGGACACCATATAGAAGTTGTCTTCGTTTTCATTTGAGCAGCCATGCAGTGAACATCGTGCCCAGAAAGTAACAGAAGTTTCTCACGAAGAGATATTCTCTTTAGACACATGGAAACCATTCACGAGGGCAGTCAACCATATCCGCAAATCACTCATGCGTATCCGCCGCCGCCACCGCCGCCGCAGGTGGTACAGTTGATCTGCGTAAATACGTCATCTTCATAGGTACAGTTGTTGCTTCCATCGCAGGGATTACAGTCACCACCGCCTACGTCGCCACAGCAGCAGCATCGGCGGCGGAGACGGTGACTGTAATCCCTGCGATGGAAGCAACAACTGTACCTCCTGCGGCGGTATCCTGCATCTCACTTTTCTAGGTTTTCTATAAAACCATACTTTGTTGGACTTTAATGACAAATGATAAAGATGAATTAAACAAAATATCATCAGCAAGAGTTTTCGGAACATAACAATTCAGTGGGGCCAGACCGGGATTGAACCCTGGACCGTCACCTCAGATTGTTATACTTTCGCTCTAACCGTTTGAGCCACCTAGTCCAACTGTGCAATTGCTAAATCCAAATAGATACACCCGGGTGTACGTTTCACCCTTTTTGGGGAAAATATAATCAACAAAGCGTTCTGAGTTAATCAAAATCTGCGGGGTCGGTCGAATGCCGGACTGGCCCCGCAGATTTTTTTGTTTTAACTCGGAACACTTTGTTGATTATATTTTGTTTATTTCATCTCCATTATGTTTTACTAAAGGTGCCGCAAGTTATGGTTTTATTTTCAAAATGTTTTATCAAAGCTATAGTCATGCCGGAAAAATGAGTTTTGAATGCACGTTTTTGGCAGTGGTATTCCGTCTTTGCGTTTTGCAGAGTTATCTTCTCTTGAGAACATGTATTGATTGTTACGTCATTGGTTTGTGTGAGAAAATTACGTCGTTTTCTCAAGAAATGATGACGTAAGGGGACTGGCGACATATTGGTGTATATGAAAGGTGTCTGGCCAGTATACCTTGTATATCTACTGGGTTAGCACTAAATGATAATATATGACACAAACTGTGGCGGCGGTGTTTTGTTTTATTAGAGTAGAAGTATGCATAATGTTAATGTTATAAATTGTCCCATCAAGTTGTAACTCGTGTTTTATTATCATGGTTATAAAGCAGAACGGCGTCATCTGTAATATGACTCAGGCATGGTCTGGAGAGAGCGAAGCTCGTACTGTCCATTTGTTTCAATACATTTAACTTTTGAATCATTACATACATTTTAATATATAAAAAAATGTCTTACCTGTACTTGGGTTTATAAAAATAATGGAATCTGTTCAGTTGCTGGGCAAAATCATCCATCCTTGTACTTCTTCAAAGTGCTTGTGTTTGATCTGTTTTAGTATGATCATCATTCATACTGCACTAATATGATGCATCGCATGTTATTTTGAAGTTGACTGGTATGTACAGTACTGCCAGCTATACCAATGTATTGAAAGTAATATCCAGGAATACCAGTTAGTATATATGTATCCCCTCCCCGTAATAATGTGTGTTCATAATAATGATAGTGATATGTATTATTATTTTTATCCAAAAGTTAAAAAGAAACAAATGTAATTTAAACAAAAATAAAAAATCATAGGGTAAATATGATAATGTGAGTTGTAGGCAGAATGTTAAAAACAAATGGTTTGAGCTGATATATGCCAATCCACGAAGCATGTATTTGTATTTTATTCCGAACAACAATATGTTTAACATGTTAGACCAGCAGGTTAGAGACTGTCACGTCTCCCACCACTATACATTAAAAGATTTTAGATTTTTCTTTCTAAAAATTCAGATAATCCATGTGAAATGATGAAATTTAATGTTTGTACTGATTATAAACGTTTGAAATCCCAGGTATCTACAGCAGGAGATTCCTCCTTTTCATCATCGCTGTTGCAGTGAAGTTTTTGTAGATACCTAGAGATATATTGGCATATAAGCTCAAACCATTTGTTTGCAAGTGAAGTTTCAGGATGGACACCATCGTATAACTTAGTGTAATCATAATTTGTGAATTTTTTTTATGCGATTTTGACCATGTTTTCCTCGATGTTTGATTGAAACCCTTATTATGATGATCCCTTGACATTTCCTTGAGAATTGTTTTTGTCATGTACAATAGCCGGAACTGAACGAAGAGGTTTGGGGAATTCCATCCTACACAGTTTTTTGTTTCTTGTTTTTGTCCGTTTGAGGCAGTATGTTTCAGAACAACGGTGTAAATTGACCCTGTTGGTTAGGAGAATATAGGCTTCAAGCAAGGATTCTTGTGTTGAGCTTACATCAATTAAAAGTTTCTGAAGAGGATTGTCTTGCTCTGGTGGTGCTGGTGCAGTTCCTTCTGGAAGTGGCCATAGGTTTTTCTTTGATTCTCCATTGTGATCTTTGCCTGCTGGATGTGAAGCAGATATTCCAAATTGGTTAGCTGCCCAAATAGCCAATTCTTCAGCACACTCATCATCAGTCAAACCTCTTTCAAGCGCTTCATGAATCAGTGCATATGGCTGTTTGTCAGACCTCCAGCAAAGGCCATGCAAATGCACCATGCCTCTGGTTTTGGCAAATTCTTGGCGAAACCAATATGCATTGATTCCAAAAACAGGAGACATAACATCTTGGAAGTAAGACCGAGTTCGCAGGTCAAAGAAATGAGCAACAAAATGTGTATTTTCCTGTAAAACTCTGAATACTGTGTTTCTGTTTGTTAAATCAGGTTCATATCCAGTTGTTTCCCTTACATATATTGACAGGAATCTTCTTAAAGATGGAAAGTGGAATTCAGCACAGCTGCCTGTGGTGAAAAAAGATGGTAAACCACTTCCTTCATTTATCTTATATTTCATAAGAGAGCGTAATTCCTTACCCCTTTCCGCCCAGTATTGGTTGCTTCCCCGGAAAGAGGCTCCAAAATATAGAAGTTTGTTTGCAATGGTGGTATCTCCTTTCTGTATTTGTTGTTTCTGCTGATCTAAAGTAAGGTGACAATCACCAAGTTGTTGTTTGAAGACAAAATTCCCCCTTTCAAGTGCCCGTTTTCTCATAATCATGTTGTGAACAACAGATTTAAAGTACTGATGATGTGCGAATCTTCCATTGTCTATCCACAGTAAATGGTCTGCCCATTCAGCCAGTGATTCACAAGTGCGTGGCCTGTTCATGCAGAAGTCTCCGGTACCAAAAGGGAAAAGGGTAGGAAAAGCAAGTGTGAAAAAGTGTTGTGTTGTAAATTCTGATAAAGGAATATCACTACGTGTTGGCCAAGGAATTGTGATTTTTTTGTGAGTCTTTTCTCCAGATTTACTGTGGTATTTGTTTAAAGCATTCTCAATTATTTTGTGTACTTTTTTATGTATATCCACAACAGGTTCAGGTAGCAGTACACTTGAGCTGGTGTCACCATCAACATCTTCCCCTAGGTTGATTTGGTCTTCTGAAGGACCCTTATGATCTGCATGTTCTGTGCTTGGCAGGAATTCAACATTTTCCATGTCTTCGATTCCACTATCTAATGGTAATATACTGAGCCTTTCATCTGATATGATGATGTCGGTGTAGGCAGGATTGTTACTTTTCAACCAGGTCAGAGCTTTTTTGAATTTTATATCGTCGCACTCGAAAATCTTTTGATGTTTCATTTTTACCTTGCTTTCTTACCCTGAAATTTTGTATTTCTTGTGGCAACCTGGGAAATATGAGAACTGGCTCATTAACCTCTTGGGGAAACGTCACACAGTGGCCGCTTGAAGCTATGCCCCCATGTTTGAGCATGTGGACATTTATGCATGGAGATATTCTGCATATCAATTGTTGTTCTAATATTTTCATTGCTGATAACTCTTCTGGTTGTTTTTGTGGATACATATTGTTTTGTATGGAAAACATCTTTATGGTAGATCGATCAATAGAACAACGTTTACATGAACCATTATCAGCAATGTTAATGTCAATCCTTTTTTCATGACAAACACAACAAGTATTATTTTGTAGGACATTTGCTTCACTTCAAAAGCCCTAACTGAATCCATGAACGTGTTAAATTGATTGTCTTTTGTGAGAGGAGGAGCAGAAGGAATGTTTTCTTCAATGATGGCATTACCTGAATTTTGTTTTTTTTGTGTTTTTATTTTGCATTGCATTCTGCGATGTCTGTTTTTTGTTTCATTTGTACTCTCATTTTCATTGGCATGTTCAAAGACAAGTCCAAATTTTCTACACTGTGATTGAATTAACTTTTCAGATCAGAGTGTGTTTGAGTTCATACGTTCTGGAAATGTTGTATTTGAATTTGGAATGGCTGTGCATGTGTCGGGATTGGGTACATTTGATGGTTTCTTTGTTGCATTTCTATTTCTGATTTCAACATGACTTTCATTTTCACATTCAGTAGCTTATGAATGTATATTTGTCATTTTGTGAGTTTTTGGTTGTTTAGTGTTGAGACATTTAGCTGGAAGACTTGATGCATCTAATGATCTTGCAGTTGCCTTCCCAACATTTTCATTAAAGTTTTGTTTTGATTTGCTGGATGGAAGAAATGGGAATGCGTTTAAATGAACATTTTGAGGGGGAGTTGTCTCTCCTGATGTTACATGGTAGCTGTGATCAACAGAAGCATGTGAAATTGAGGATGATTTGCTTGGAGTTTTTTTTACTGAAACTGGATGTATATGTATGATCAGATGTTCCTTTGTATTGGGGGATCAAGAGTTTGAAGTGAGCATTTTCTAATAAAAGGTCCACTGAATTTGAAGGCCCCTTCTTACCTTGATTTGAGGTGCTGTAATGTGACAAAATGAATATGGTCTCCTCCTGTATATTTTGCCCTTTCAGCCACACATTTATGTCCAGTCCTAAACAGTAAGCCGTAGCTTTGATTTCACAAACTGTTGCCCAACCTACATTTTGTACCATTCCCTTCCAGGACCTGGATTTTGTAATAGAGGGGTAATGTGCTAAAGCAAGTTCATTTGCCCATGTATCCCAGTTTTGGTAGATTTCTGTACAAACTTGCTTTCTGAAATTGTCAGTATTTGAGAAGTCACTATTGAATGATAAACTTAGACAGTGGAAAAAACAATTTCCATCACCAGGTACATCATATGCAGAATAGTTTTGATTTTCAATAGAAATGGTTGCTAATGGACGCATATTATGCATTCTGTTTACTCCATACGTCCATTTCGTCCAAGGCTTAACGATAGTTTTAAAGGTCGACAGAATGGACATGTTCAGAAAATTAATGGAAACTACAGCAAAAGAAAGGAAGTACTTTATAACTTTTGGTTACAACAAATAGTACCCTTAACAAATAATGGTTGTTATAAAAGTTATTTTTTGATATCAGAGGCTTTAACTTAACAGGTTGAAACATTATTTGAAATTTGGGGATAATTGAACAGTAATAGGATCAGGGTTTAGTCAGATTGTAACACATTGCTCAGCCAATCGTCACAACTCGGCAGATTATGTACCTACATTAAACATGGAGTACCGGAATCAGCCGGTTTAGCCGAATGATTGTTCAGTCTCTGTTATCTTCTTTATAAAACCACGGAACTAGATAATCTAATTCCGTGATCAAACATACGTTAAACACATGTATGTTATCACAGTGTAATACTCGTATAAGCTGTACTTCCTTTGGAATAAACTGAAGTGAATTGAACAGGGTCTGATGCAGCATGGGACAGGCTGTAGGAGGGATTGTGAAAAACTCATACTTTTATTAAGAAAAAATCATCAAGAGCGATGTTAAACTACAAGCACCATTTTATGTTAAATTTGTTTCGCGCTATAGTTTCAATTCACCTCTATAACTGTACGATGTAATACCATTAGATCGTATTTCTGTGTTTTTTCTAGACACATGAAATATTGTAATGCCGTTTCCCATTGTTCAATCAGATTCACTTCTAATCTAACTCAAACAATATGTGTTTTAGAGTGCATACGGGTCAGATTTTTGTCATTCTGAACGTTCTGAAGGGTGGGATGATCATTATACCAAGTATCATTGTAGTTTTAAAAGAAAATCAGACAATGAAAAAAACTTCAAAGCTAGGGGCACAACGACCAGTCGGTATAGGTACAAATTGAACTCCTACGTCATAGTGATGCGAACAATATTTCGCAAAAAATAATGTTGTTGACTTGTACAATAACTGGAACAATGACCTAGAAACGTTTCTTGACACGGAGGGGTTTTACCTGTAGGTTTTACCTGTATCCCTTACAGTTCCTATTCATAGTCAGGGTATACCTGTAGGTCAGCTACTAGAAACGTCTCGTGACGTTAAAGCTGTATTGTGTCTGGTTAAAGATTTTACATATATCATATATATATATATATATATGATACAGTCAAGATGAGGTAGCATCATTTATCAAAACGCAGCCTTTTTTAAAGTTTAAAGTTGTATATTGCTAAATAATTGACATAAAATGCCTCTTCTTGGGTCCTGTATAATGTAGTCAGTTAATTTGATACGTGAAGTACTTCTTGTTATTCAATATCATATTTCAAGGTCGATATTCTGTATTTTTCAATTTCTTTTCATTAAGTTAACACAGACTATCCTAACTGAAATCTCAACCAAGATCTGAACACTCCGGTCACACACCTTGACCATCCGGGTCACCATATACTACAAGTATTATACACGTCCTTCGATAAAAACGTACACCGAAAAAAATCCTTTCAAGCACTATTATCACAGAACGAATGTATAAAATTTGGAACAGAAAAAAATACATCGGCTATTATAATAAAGTGTATGTGCATTTTTCGTGATTGGGCTATTTCTAAGTAGGTAGTTATCAACCTTTTTATGACAAAGATACACTAATTGTCCATGTGTTCTTTTAACATCCGAGACATGTACGCAGGCGTCACAGGGACATGCAAACAGGCGTCACAGGGACATGTAAACAGGCGTCACAGTTGGTTGGTTGGTTAGTGGTCTTTCGTCTTTCTTTCACTGACGGTAGTCTGCGTTTTGGCCGACGCGAGGGGATAAGATGCCGCTTACAAGACCTCTTGGAGATTCAAAAAGTCCTAGGCCAGTCGACGTCCAGGTCACGCCCCAATGTCAGACTGCTCCTCAGATGCGGTTGGCTGTCACAGCGACTTTTGGTCCACAGATCCATGTCTTCAGCGTGGTCACCGTTGCCCTCCTATGGACGCCACAGTATTAAAAGTAGTATTTTTATACTCGGAACGGCATAGGAGGACTATACACTGACTTCGGACGTCGTTTCGTGGACCGCAGCTGTTGTGGCAGTCTGTCCGCATCTGAAGAGATTTCGGCCCTCATAGCGTGACCTGGATGGGCAGGACGTTTTGAATCTCAGAGGGCCTGGTACGCGGTATTTACCCCCTCACGTTTGTCGCAATAATAGCTCTCAAGAGCTAATGTTCCTTGCTTACCTGTATGCGACGTTAAATAAAGTTTCTTGTATCTTGTATCTTGTACGTCGACCTAACACCGACGTCAGTGATGGAAGACGTAAAACCCGTAACCAACAACAAGTCGGAACGGGTGTTAAGTTTACCATAGAAGTGGATCTTAAGTGGAGTCTATTCATTGGTCTGTACCACAAATCTTATGACAAAACTAAGTTCTTTAGCCTCGTTCTTTTTCCGAATGGTATGGCAGTACTGTTTTGATTGTGATTTCTAACCAACTTGTTAGGGGCTCTAAGCCCGGACCATTAATAACAGACACCAAAAAATGACTCGAGTTATTGTGGCGAATCATCTCATGACACTTCATTGTCCTTTCTGTAATTATCAGAATGGTAGTTTAGCGGACATATCATTATAATGGGTCTTTGTAGTTATTAAGCTACAAGTTAGTTTACTGGAGTATTTTTTCCATTTTTACTCTAGTGCATATATCAGTACAAACGATACGACAATAACAAAGGCAACGTCATTGGAATTCCGGGGGTTACCATCACTAAATCACGCAATCGGGAACCGTCGGCGCTTTCCGTACACGAGAAAATACTTTTTACCTTATTTTCTCGTTTGCGGACAATGCCGACGGTTCCCGATTGTTAATAATGTTATATTTCGAGTATGCAAAGGCATATGTTCCACAACATAAAGAGATTTTTCTTTCATTTATTTTGAGATTTCATATCATCTTAAGCTTTAAATCTGCAAGTGATATATGTATTTTATTACTTTCATTTAATGATATTTCATATATATAGAAATGTTATAAGAAATAACTTTCAGTGCAATATGAAGATATCTTTATATGTAATAGGTATTTTAAATTGAATTCTAGATATATTTAAATGTTTATAAGATATCTCTCCTAAGTTAATAATATTTCTGTGAGGTATTACATTTAAACGTTTATACAGACTGAGACACTGCCTGATGTCATACAAATAGACATATACTTGACAGACGTTCACAACATACACAATAGATATTCACAACAGCCGGAGAACATGTGTAGTAGAGACGGATTAAGTGTTTAATATAAGACGAATTCCTCTAGCTATGGTTCGATCATTGATAAACTCATGACACCATACAGAGTTACACGGGACATAAGGGGCATAACTCTTACAAAATACTATCACTTTTATGATAAATGCGCATCATGTTCTTCATTTCACCAAGCCTACAGATACGCACTACTTAAGTGCCCACAGTCTAACAACGCGGAAACAAATGTTATTTGCCACAGTAGATGTTATCTTCAACATCAAGTTTTATTTAATCCTCTTAATGACTTTATAAATGTAAATAAAATAAGAAAACATAAATATAAAAATGTACATGTACAACCACTGAAATAGGTTACTTATTGATTGAGTACAAATTATGATAGTTTTTAAAACTATTCATTAGCGTGCATAGACTAATTATATTCAATATTTTTTACGCAATATCTGGCATTATCTTTATAACACGAGGAAACGGTAATGTAACAGCTCTGGACGTGATCTCTTTAAATAATTAATGATATCTCTAACTAAATTAATGATATCTTTATCTCATATTACTGGGATTATATTATATATCTACATGTATCACAAATTAGTAAGAAATATCTTTTACTTAATGAGATATTTCCATTTAATTGTTTTTAGGTAGTCAATGCTAATTTTGTTTGCCCTATATAACCCAAAATTCCACCCCACCTCCTACAATAGTCACAAGACAAGGAAATGAGAAAAAAACGTTGCAGGGCAGTTAGATGCCTACGATTCTGAAGACGATGTTGGAAAAGTTGTACGAAAATTGTAACACAGCACGTCCTTGATACTCCAGGAGTTACGCTCTGGAGAGAACGTACGTAGGCGTTACCCTTGGAGTATCGATGCTGGACACGGTCGTAGGCATCACATGACAGGCATACCGTATGGCTCTGAAGTCGACAGTGATCTACGACGCTGAAAATAACATTTTCAAAACTCTACGACAGCAATTTTTGTAACCGGATTTCGTACGACATACCAAATAACAAGAAGAATGTCCTTGGGTTTCTTCCAATTTTCCGCCGTAGACACATGTTGTAGCCTTTGTGAACGTATGTGAAAGGGGTTTAAAACAGTTTCTCTCTCGCAACTGAAATTAGAAAATATTTAATACACAACTGCGTTTTTTGTTCCCTTATCTTTTTATTCGTCCACTAAAACTGTCTATGAAAACATTATGGAACAAACAGTGACCGATAGATCTTCTGGAGCAGAGCGCAGTCTAGCGAGGAAAATGTAAAAATAATTTTGTCCTCGTCATTTAGGTTATTATTCGCTTGTATACGACAGTGACGGATAACAGCCGATTATATATTGATGACGTCAACAAAAATCTAGAGTGTAACTTGTCAACATCTTAGTTACATCAATGTAACTGCGTTACCTCAGTGTAACCTGGTAACCTCGTGTAACCAGCTGGTAACCTCGTGTAACCTGGTAACCTGGTGTAACCTGGTAACATTTCATTTCAACAAATTTTATTCATGATGGTATATGGATAGAATTGAAGTACAGGCTGATAACAGTATTATAGTTTGTGGTAAAAGGTTTAATTGAAGAAAAACCAGATAAATGGTATAGGGGAGATAACTCAAATTTGTTATAGAAAAATATCATTACTTTACCTGTTAACATCATTGTAACCGCGTTACACCGATGTAACTTGGTAATATCATTGTAAACAGGTGACAAGATTGTAACATGGTAAAATCGTTATAACCTGGAGAAATCACTGTTACCTGCTGTAACATATCAGTGTATCCCGGTAACATCAGTGTATCCCGGTAACATCAGTGTATCTTGGTTACATCAGTGTATCTTGGTAACATCAGTGTATCCCGGTAACATCAGTGTATCAAGGTAACATCAGTGTATCCCGGTAACATCAGTGTATCCCGGTACGATGTGTATCCCGGTTACATCAGTGTCTCCCGGTTACATCAGTGTATCCCGGTAACATTAGTGTATCCCGGTAACATCAGTGTACCCCGGTAACATCAGTGTATCCCGGTTACATTAGTATATCCCGGTAACATCAGTGTATCCCGGTACGATGTGTATCACGGTTACATCAGTGTATCCCGGTAACATTAGTGTATTCCCGGTAACATCAGTGTATCCCGATACGATATGTCTCCCGGTAACATCAGTGTATCCCGGTTACATTAGTATATCCCGGTAACATCAGTGTATCCCGGTAACATCAGTGTATCCCGATACGATATGTATCCCGGTAACATCAGTGTATCCCGGTTACATCAGTGTATCCCGGTAACATTAGTGTATCCCGGTAACATCAGTGTCTCCCGGTAACATCAGTGTATCCCGGTAACATTAGTGTATCCTGGTAACATCAGTGTATCCCGGTTACATCAGTTTATCCCGGTAACATTAGTTTATCCCGGTAACATCAGTGTATCCCGGTTACATTAGTGTATCCCGGTAACATCAGTGTATACCTGTTACATCAGTGTATCTCGGTAACATCAGTGTATCCCGGTAACATTAGTGTATCCCGGTAGCATCAGTGTATCCCGGTTACATCAGTGTATCCCTGTAACATTAGTGTATCCCGGTAACATCAGTGTCTCCCGGTAACATCAGTGTATCCCGGTAACATCAGTAACATCAGTGTATCACGGTTATATCAGGGTATCCCGGTAACATCAGTGTATCCCGGTTATATTAGTGTATCCCGGTAACATCAGTGTATCCTGGTAACATCGGTGTATCCCAGTTACATCAGTGTATCCCGGTTACATCAGTGTGTCCCGGTAACATTAGTGTATCCCGGTAACATCAGTGTATACCTGTTACATCAGTGTATCTCGGTAACATCAGTGTACCTCGGTAACATCAGTGTATCTCGGTAACATCAGTGTATCCCAGTTACATCAGTGTATCCCGGTTACATCAGTGTGTCCCGGTAACATTAGTGTATCCCGGTAACATCACATCAGTGTATCCCGGTAACATCAGTGTATCCCGGGACGATGTGTATCCCGGTTACATCAGTGTATCCCGGTTACGTCAGTGTATCCCGGTAACATTAGTGTATCCCGGTTAAATAAGTGTATCCGGTAACATCAGTGTATCCCGGTAACATCAGTGGATCCCGATACGATATGTATCCCGGTAACATCAGTGTATCCCGGTTATATTAGTGTATCCCGGTAACATCAGTGTATCCCAGTTACATCAGCGTATCCCGGTAACATTAGTGTATCCCGGTAACATCAGTGTCTCCCGGTAACATCAGTGTATCCCGGTAACATGAGTGTATCCCGATACGATATGTATCCCGGTAACATCAGGGTATCCCGGTTACATCAGTGTATCCCGGTTACATCAGTGTGTCCCGGTAACATTAGTGTATCCCGGTAACATCAGTGTATCACGGTTACATCAGTGTATCTCGGTAACATCAGTGTATCCCGGTAACATTAGTGTATCACGGTAACATCAGTGTATCCCGGTTACATCAGTGTCTCCCGGTAACATTAGTGTATCCCGGTTACATAAGTGTATCCGGTAACATCAGTGAATCCCGGTAACATCAGTGTATCCCGGTTACAGCAGTGTATCCCGGTAACATTAGTGTATCCCGTTTACATAAGTGTATCCGGTAACATCAGTGTATCCCGGTAACATCAGTGGATCCCGATACGATATGTATCCCGGTAACATCAGGGTATCCCGGTTACATCAGTGTATCCCGGTTACGTCAGTGTATCCCGGTAACATTAGTGTATCCCGATACGATATGTATCCCGGTAACATCAGGGTATCCCGGTTACATCAGTGTATCCCGGTAACAATAGTGTATCCCGGTAACATCAGTGTATCCCGGTACGATGTGTATCCCGGTTACATCAGTGTCTCCCGGTAACATTAGTGTATCCCGGTTACATAAGTGTACCCGGTAACATCAGTGTATCCCGGTAACATCAGTAACATCAGTGTATCCAGGTTATATCAGTGTATCCCGGTAACATCAGTGTATCCCGGCTACATCAGTGTATCCCGGTAACATTAGTGTAACCCGGTTACATAAGTGTATCCGGTAACATCAGTGAATCCCGGTAACATCAGTGTATCCCGGTAACATTAGTGTATTCCCGGTAACATCAGTGTATCCCGATACGATATGTATCCCGGTAACATCAGGGTATCCCGGTTACATCAGTGTATCTCGGTAACATCAGTGTACCTCGTTAACATCAGTGTATCTCGGTAACATCAGTGTATCCCAGTTAGATCAGTGTATCCCGGTAACATTAGTGTATCCCGATAACATCAGTGTATCCCGGTTACATCAGTGTAACCCGGTTACATCAGTGTATCCCGGTAACGTCAGTGTATCCCGGTAACATAAGTGTATCCCGGTAACATCAGTGTATCCCGGTTATATTAGTGTATCCCGGTAACATCAGTGTATCCTGGTTACATCAGTGTATCCCGGTAACATCACTGTATCCCGGTTACATCATTGTATCTCGATTATATCAGTGTATCCCGGTTACATAAGTGTATCCGGTAACATCAGTGTATCCCGGTAACATCAGTGGATCCCGATACGATATGTATCCCGGTAACATCAGGGTATCCCGGTTACATCAGTGTATCTCGGTAACATCAGTGTACCTCGGTAACATCAGTGTATCTCGGTAACATCAGTGTATCCCAGTTACATCAGTGTATCCCGGTAACATTAGTGTATCCCGGTAACATCAGTGTATCCCGGTTACATCAGTGTATCTCGGTTATATCAGTGTATCCCGGTAACATCAGTGTATCACGGTTACATCAGTGTATCTCGGTAACATCAGTGTATCCCAGTTACATCAGTGTATCCCGGTAACATCAGTGTATCCCGGTTACATCATTGTATCTCGGTTATATCAGTGTATCCCGGTAACATCAGTGTATCCCGGTTACATCAGTGTATCTCGGTAACATCAGTGTACCCCGGTAACATCAGTGTAACGTGATTATAACAATATGACATTTTACATCAATGGTAAAGAGCCTACATTTTCGTTAAATAGGAAAGTTTGCAATCCAGTAATTTCTTCTTTATAAAATCATAGTTTTTCTTCTTCTATTTTTGCCTCTCCCTTTCCGCCCCCAGTACTACAACCGGAGGGTTGTTTTCTGAGTATATACTCCTCCCAACGAAAGCGGGAGCTTGACGGTCCGAAACCAAGGTCGCGATCACCGCATGCAAGCACCCGCTTTTTTTTTCGTGGTATGATTTAGCTTTAAGATTGAAACCAATTTTCTCTCTCTAAAGAAATTGAAAACACATTTAAAATATTTTTCGGTGATTTTCGCAACATATGTTCGGGATTTCAAACAAAATTAGGATGTTCCAAAAATGTGTTAAATGTCTATATAATAATATAATATGTAATGTATAATACACTCCCTCTTAGATTCACTATTTTTTTTCTTTTTTTTTCTTTTTTCTTTTAAATACATAATGTACGGAAAATTAACTGAAGATGATCTGTTTATATTGAATGATTTTGAAATATTTACTGCCAATCCATATTTTGTCAGTTTGTAGATTGGGTCAATTTTCCAAACGCTTGCCTATCGAATACCTAATTAAAATCAACAAAACATGCATAGACTCAAGTTATTTAGGGAAAGCATATTGTTAATATGCAATATTTTTACGGAATCCAAATTAAATGGGATATGTTTTTCTCTATAAAATTAACAAGGCGATCATGACTGAAATATAACTTACATCACGGAAATATATTATTTTAAACTACGTCCGTGCTTATATTGGCGAGATCGTATCGTTTACATTTCATGCGAGTGTGATGATGTTCTTTAATTATAGAAAAGTTCTTTTCCTGAATATCATTAATATATGTTCACTTCATGACTTAATATCTTTATCAAATTTACAATTCGGTAGGCAAGAAATCAGATTAGACTATGCAAGCATATACATGTATAATATATTACAATACACGAGTAATATATTCACCCTAAAATGTAAAAAACAAAAACAAAAACAAAACACAATTGAATGTACTTTTTAATTACAGCCAATTTTAATTATCGCCGGAACTAACTAGTTTCCGAACCGTTTTTATTCAAATTAAGACAGGACCCCAAGGCCCGTAATATTAATTAGTTTCATAGCTAAGGCCCTCAGAAATAACCGTATAATTAAAATTTACTTTATTTAATTGCTTAAAACACGCGGAACACTTTTAAAGATTCAAGAAAATATACATGCAAGTCCTTCAACACGGGTGTTTGAAATACATGTAATACTGTACGTAGATTTTCTACTGTCAATAAGTATTTTTAATATAAAAATATTTCAATGATTTTAAAATCATCATTGATAATAATCTAAAAAGTATCAGCTATTATTTGCCTAAAAAGTTATTTCAAATCATGTATTATAGGGATTGTGTTTTATGTTTCATTATGACAAAATTTCAGACTGCTGCCCCTGTAATAGCAACGACATAGCATTAATTTGTATATAAATGTCAAATCATAATGTACACATTAAATGTTGTTTTTGCAGATTTGTGAATTAAACATCTTGTATCTTTGTCAAGCCCCCTTTGTTTTGACTCTTGTAATGAGAAATTGGGGGGTGGGGTGGGGGGGAACGTGTACGGTATCAAGATCACGTATTACAGCAAAATCCGTGCGTATTATTAGTTGTTATTATTGTTGGTCTATGACTGGGTGAAGAATTGAAGTGCGTGAATTTAATTGCGTTTGGTTTAGCCAGAGGAACTCTCAATTGCGCATGCGTAGTGCAACTACGAAGTCAAACATGTGGAGGTCATAGGTCAAGCTTGAGTATCAGATTTCTGCTAGGAACTGAACGTGTGATGTGGCACCGCTCGTGCAAGTTGCTGCCATAACCGGGAAAGGTCTTGCGGGGTATTTAAAGTTGTGTTTTGGACAAAATTAACATTTCAATTCATTGGAAATCTCAAATACCACAATGAACCGTGGGAATGGACAGACTGTCTTCACATTATCAATGTTCGGCTTGGTTTTGTTTTGGTTTGGGGCCACAGTGGTTTCCTGCACAGGTAAGTACAAACACAGCTTGCCGAATAATATTATTGTTACCTAACGTCAGAGATAAACGTACAATACTTAACTGAGTATAAATATTTACAAGTTGGATTCAGTGACATTTAAATTGTACACATCCCGCACCAGTAAGACAAGACTCAAAATCCAGCATCTGTATCATTTTGCACGTCAGCCAATTTTAGCAGCTTGAAGTACAGACAGTAGACTCAACTCTCAATACACCTACAATATGATAAGCCTGTGTCTATGTCTCAATTGTTAATTTCATCTTCTTTAAGTTTTTAATTTCGACAACAATGATATGAATTGTTGGAATTCCGGATTCATTTAATTATCTTTATGTAATAAAGTATCATATGAATTTGACAGAAATATCATAAATTAAACTCTCAAACATGGAGTCTTGGTCATGCCCTGGCTATTAATCTGTCAGATTTTACCAGCAGTGAAGTAATATTGAAGGAAGCTGGTCTGGGTATAGGTTCCTGGTGAATATGTGAAAGGAGTGATATTTATGAATGAATGACCGGTCAGGTATAAATCTGAGAGTGTAAGGTCAATTTATTAATGTAAATAATTTGTTGTCTGTATGTATTTAAACTTGGTTGCCTTGTATTGTTTACCTCGTGTCGGGCAATGTTTACAACCGCTGGCTTCTGCTGTAATCTGGACATTTAAAATAATTCACTTCCATTGCTTTCACTTTCGTAATTTCCGCTGCAGTGTAAAGAGTGTTTTGATTCAGTCCTATAACAATTGTAACGACTTATATTGACCGGGTATTATTGATGTCGTCCCCTAGTTGGTTTAGACTGGTGTACAAGTCGATCTAGAGGTTTGAGGTTCTTAGAGTGTGCGTTTATATTGAGGTTTTCAAACCTCAGACTTGGAGGTTTCATCCTTTTAAAAATTGTTGCCTTCACACTTTGATCAGCACTGTGTGGTGTACCCAGTTGGCTCCACTGACGGGATCAGTCGTTCATCTGGATCAGACTGGGAACGACAAAGTCGCAAGATCTAAAGTCTGAGATGTTGATAATTTGCGTACAACGATGTATCCACAGATTTTTATTGTTATTTGGTTGTTCTGTTACATTGTACAAATTAGATATTTTACAATTAAAACATATACATTTTTCTTGGAAAGTCCATGCTAATTTTTCAAGATCATGTATTTTTTTTTTTTTAATTGTTTCAAGCTACAAAACACTCATATCTTGATATATTTGTTCAAACTTGATAATTAATATACAAAGATGTACATATTACATCTATATCAGGAAGTTGACCAATCATTTGATTGAAGATTATCTCCAGTGTCGCTTCTAACAAGGAAGTTGACTAATAGTATTAACGATTGTTATTTTTTAAGATCATTCATTTGCACAATATTAATTTAGTTTCTCTATAAAAAGGCAAGTTTCAAAATTCTTTTGTTGCTGACCCACAACTGTGGTCAGTCTTATCAAAATGTGTTTCCTAATAAAAGTCAAACGTTTGGAAACTGAAGTTCATTTTTGCAGTTTCTATTTCATTTCAATTTTTTTTAATTGTTCATTTGATGGGTGGCAGTACTAGTAAATAAGTACTTTATGTGAAAATCAATTAATACAATGTTTAATTAATGATGGTCATTATATATCTGTTAATATAAAACAATGTAAATATATTAATAGGTTAAGTGGGAAGCCATTAGCATATGTCTGTGATGATATATATATATAATTACCTGTCAAAGTCCTATCATATATAATTACCTGTCAAAGTCCTATTATACTCAGACTGTCAATAAGGAGATGAGGGCGATCATGATGCTTTATAGTAATGCACTGTTGTAGATTTGACATTTCTACCTGTATACTATTTACCTGTAATAGTGCGTCACTAAATGTCATTGCCTGAAGGTATATTGTACTTTGTCTACAAGACACCTTGACCATATACCAGTATACATATATATATATATATGCACCCATATTGAATGATCGTGTGCGTTTTTTCTATGGTCTGCATTTATTTGGTTTCCTGATTTTTTAGAGCCAAATTGAAAAACACATTCATCAAATTTTGACCTATCTTATTCTATTTTACTCATCTTGGTGACTTGATTACAAAAAAAAGATTTGAAAAGAATTGGAACACAAATCAGCTTTTGAAAAATTATCCTTATAAGTTATTTTACGACAAGTGAAAGATTATACAAAATACATCTGGATTGTAATAATAATCATTAAGCTTCAACCAATCAGTCAATGATTATTTTCATGTTTGATTTATAAATAAGGTTTTTCTGCGAAAAATTGGTGCATCAGAATAAAATTGGTCAAAAGATTTTTATTTGTTGGGATATTTCTTTTGCCAATCTTGGATAAAAAATAAAGGCAATTCAGCTTTCTTTGTTTTGATGAATTCTTAAACCAAATATTGGTGTTTTCTTAATTTCCCAACCAATTTGAATAGTGTCATATATTTTTTGGAAATCTGTCAGAAAAATTTGCTATGAAAACATGCATTTTTTATCCTTTTTTGAAAAGACACAGGTACACGTACTTGTAAAATAGGTAGTGTAAAGTCACGAATGTCAAAGAGACGTACAGAAGGTCTACATGGCAGTAGGTAGTCGATGTAGGTATATATAGATAAGTAAGTGACAAATTGACCCTTTTATGTGCCTCTTCCTGGTCTAGGTTTGCTTCCTGCTCCATAAACATTTCACCCCTCGGGCCTTATTGTCTTGACCCTGTGGCCATTTGAGTGTCGTCTATTAGAAACTCTGTATACCGTGTAGCACTTTTGTCCTGAACAGGATCATATATGCATTACACTAAAGATAAGTTGACCTAAATGCTGGTTATACATATAGACAGATGTTGTGTCAGGGTCGTTTTTGATGTCAAATTTTGGCTCCATTTCCAATGGCAGCAAGTGTTCTATTTTTTTTCAATGGAGAAAAAACAAAAGTTAATTTTCTGCTTTTTACTGTAATTCTGACGACAAAGCAACATTTAAAATAAAATACCAATCATTGTAAATAACATTTGTGTTTAGTTTTTTTTAGATGAATCTTGTACTTAAAGTATAGTTTTGAAGTATAATCGAGGACAGTTTGTTATGAAAACTTTGAAAATAACAACTTATAATATATATCGAATTAAAAAAATGGACTACATCAACAACCATAGGCTTCGAAAATTTTATTGACAAACAAAGAAATGTTGGATTGATAAAATCGCAATACAAATACACTATGTAGATAAATATGCTATTCTTATTACTGTAATCCAATATTTATCCATTTAAAATTAATTTTCTTAGGACTGTGTTTTCATCACATAAGAATCACATTCTAGTTGATGTATTGTGTATATATAGGATTAATGTGGTCCATGTCAAACACTTGTGAGTCAAAATCCTGATGTTTCAAATTTTTTCCTGATGGTTCTGCAATGTTTGAAACATCAAAGTTTGACGGTATTTCATATTTTTAGTCCAGTAATTATAAATGAGTTATAAAACAATGCCAGCCTCAGTTCGTGAGATATTCTTAAAATAAATCACAAAGACTTATAATTTTGTTTTATTATACGCATATATGCTCAAGTTTGAGATTCACATTTTTTTATCAACATGCGTGCAAGAAATACCTTAATTTGTTATCTATCTTCATGTTATTGAGTGGAAATGGATTGATTACAGCAGTAAATATTGACATTTTATGTTTTGTTTTGGTATACATGCATACATGTTTTATATCCTGGGGATCAATGATACTTGATATCTTTATACATCTGTCTCTTGTGGGAAAATCATTATTGCATGGTTTGTTTTTATTGGGTTTAGTGTCCTTAACCCTTTCACCCCATATGTAGATATATGTATTGATGAATCGCATATGGGAATATTTTCATAATCCTCACTCAAGGTCAAGGTAACAAATAAAGGTCAAACATCGGTAGAAATTGTATTTTCTGGAGCATACTATTCCCATCTGTCTTCGCCTGTTTCCATCCATAATCCATTAACTGTTGACATCTTTTAGTTTTTCTCAAGAGCAATAAGTTTTAGAGGGTTATATTGGACCTGGGCCTAGCAGCATCCAGGATGTAGCAGGGCTAGACAATAAGGGTAGCCAATGGTTTGAGACTGAAATCTCCTGCTGGACTTGTGGTTCTAAAACCCCTTTGCCAGAGTGACTGGTCAAACTTTGATATTGCTTATCTTGTTGAATAGTATTGGGTTAGTGGAATTCGCACATGGATTAGTGAAAATTGGAACCTACTTCCCTAAATTGACTAGAGGTATCAAAAATTAATTTCTAGCCCTGTGTGGACGGCTATCAGGTTTGTACAAATATATGACATTGACCTTTATTCAGTTGTAAGGTCACAGGGGTCAAATATCAAATATGATAAAAAAGATAAATGATTTCTTCTCAAGAACCATAATCCTATAGTGTCATGATGTTTGGTCTGTAGCTACAGTATCCCATTGCTGTTCTTACTTTTATTAACCCATTCACCCCTGAAGACGCACTTGAACTCTCCCTATTCAAAGGATTGAATAGTTCATTATGAAATTTCAGGGGGTGAATGGGTTAAATAACATATATGTTTCAATTCATTTCCTGCTGTCTAGGACTTCTTATGTTTTATGCTGAATTTATGACATGATTGTATTTACTGCATAACACACAAAAAAATGATAGCCATGTGATACAATTTATACTGGACTTACTGGTATTTGATTTTGTAAGGTTCAAATGTGACTTAGGGATGAATGGGTTAAGATAAAAAAATTATATGATTTGTTTTAATGGGCAGATAGAGTCTTATATGGTGAGCATTGTTTTGAATGCCAAAGGTCCAGGTTGGCCCTTACATGACATATATAGATGTATATGTAATATTTATGTGTTGAGTACATTCTGTGCATGTCATTTATGTGGGATAGGGCGAGAGTTTGTCTGAAGTAAGTGTCGCTGGTGTATCAACCAAGGGGTTATTTATGACTATAAGGTCGTGCATGTAATACAGAAATCGGTGATGGACATTAATGCTTTCCTTGTGTAAGGTTAAGTGTGTGGTGTCCATGGAATGTTTAATGGGGGGAAATTAACAAAGCGAAAGTTAGAATATTGTATAAAATATGTCAGGAAGATTTACTGTGACACTGTATGCTGTGTTAAGATGTTTGGGATCTGTACATGTATAGGTGATTTTAGTCATCATTGTAAATGATACTTATAATTATATATGAAAATGAGCTGACCGTTACATACTTGGCACAAACCATTCAATATATACATGTACCACTTCAAACTGGTACATGTACATGTATATACAGTCAAATCTGCTCATGATACAGCTGATGTTAAGAGACTCCCTATGTTAAGAGACCTCTTTTAATGTTCCCAAATGTAGTGATTTCATTGTGAACTGAACCTGTATTAACTCATCATTCACCCCTGAAATTTCATAATGAACTGTTCCAAGCTTTGAATTAGAAGAGTTCAAATGTGTCTTCAGGGGCGAATGAGTAATTAAGAGACCACCTTTTCCAGAGGGTGGTCTCTTATAATACAGGTTTGACAGTATAATACAAATATTCCATATGAAGGTCAGAAGCTGGCTACTAATTATAAGCACTTAATTATTAAGATTTGTATACTCCATCAAATGAGAGATGATCGATTACAACTTCGTCTATCCATTTAGATGAGTTATTTCTCAAATAAAACTTACAACATTTAGTATAAAACTACTGTTTGTCTGTGTGTAGTATACAACTACTGTTTGTCTGTGTGTAGTATAAAACTACTGTTCGTCTGTGTGTAGTATAAAACTACTGTACATCTGTGTGAAGTATAAAACTACTGTTTGTCTGTGTGTAGTATACAACTACTGTTTGTCTGAGTGTAGAATAAAACTACTGTTCGTCTGTGTGTAGTATAAAACTCCTGTACGTCTGTGTGTAGTATAAAACTTCTGTACATCTGTGTGTAGTATAAAACTACCGTACATCTGTGTGTAGTATAAAACTACCGTACATCTGTGTGTAGTATAAAACTTCTGTACATCTGTGTGTAGTATAAAACTACTGTACGTCTGTGTGTAGTATAAAACTTCTGTACATCTGTGTGTAGTATAAAACTACCGTACATCTGTGTGTAGTATAAAACTACCGTACATCTGTGTGTAGTATAAAACTACCGTACATCTGTGTGTAGTATAAAACTACCGTACATGTGTGTGTAGTATAAAACTACTGTACGTCTGTGTTTAGTATAAAACTACTGTACATCTGTGTGAAGTATAAAACTACTGTACATCTGTGTGTTGTATAAAAATACTGTTTGTCTGTGTGTAGTATAAACCTACTGTTTGTCTGTGTGTAGTATAACACTACTGTACTTCTATGTGTAGTATAAAACTACTGTAGATCTGTGTGTAGTATAAAACTACTGTACATCTGTGTGTAGTATAAAAATACTGTTTGTCTGTGTGTAGTATAAAACTACTGTTCATCTGTGTGTAGTATAAAAATACTGTTTGTGTGTAGCATTAAACTACTGTACATCTGTATAAAACTACTGTAGATCTGTGTGAAGTATAAAACTACTGTTTGTCTGTGTGTAGTATAAAACTACTGTTCGTCTGTGTGCAGTATAAAACTACTGTTCGTCTGTGTGCAGTATAAAACTACTGTTCGTCTGTGTGTAGTATGAAACTACTGTTCGTCTGTGTGTAGTATTAAACTACTGTATGTCTGTGTGTAGTATAAAACTACTGTCTGTCTGTGTGTAGTATAAAACTACTGTACACAGATCTACAGTAGTTTTATACTACACACAGATCTACAGTAGTTTTATACTACACACAGACGAAAAGTAGTTTTATACTACACACAGACGAAAAGTAGTTTTATACTACACACAGACGAACAGTAGTATAAAACTACTGTTCGTCTGTGTGTAGTATAAAACTACTGTAGATCTGTGTTTAGTATAAAACTACTGTAGATCTGTGTGTAGTATAAAACTACTGTTCGTCTGTGTGTAGTATTAAACTACTGTATGTCTGTGTGTAGTATAAAACTACTGTAGATCTGTGTGTAGTATAAAACTACTGTAGATCTGTGTGTAGTATTAAACTACTATACGTCTGTGTGTAGTATAAAACTACTGTACATCTGTGTGGGTTTTCTCCAGGTATTCTGATTTGATACACCCACTGCATGTAACCCAATAGTGTGTGTATCCATCTCACGGGCCAACAAGAATGATTAACATAAATTAGAAAAACTTGATTCATACAATTGTTGTAAACTAAATTCAGTTTATCTGAAAATACTGTTGTTTCCCTTATATTAAGAGCCGTAGCTATACATGTTCATCTTTTATACCCCAGCCAAAACTTAAATGTTCAAAAATCTATTAAGGAGCATATTTGTGGAAATTGTTTATTGGAAAAAGGTCAAAATTGATTTAAATGCTGAAGATGAAATCATGGGAATGATCGAGTTTCTGGCTGCCAAAATGAACTCGTGAGTTGGTCATCACAATAACAAATTTAATATTCTGTTTCTCATATAGGTACCTACATCATATAAGTTTTGTATATTTATACATGTATCACAATAGTTACTAAAGTCAGTAAGATGTCAAGCTGTGCATGGTTATTTAAAAAAGCTGGCATTATCCCAAAAAATATTTTCATTATACACAACAGATGGGACAGAAATAATTATTTCCAAAATTATTCACGATAATGTGTGCATTATTTATGGTTGCAATATACATAAACACGTATACCTCTGGTATAAAACATGTTTTTCTCTCGCACTTGAGTTTCCCTGGTCATATATTCCTCATTTGGGCCGTTAGAATAAGGAGTAAGAGGTATATCTATTATACCCATCAGTTGTGAGTGACCGAATCTAACGACAACAATGACCCGTAGGCCTATCAATGTCATTGCTGTTTCATTGTAGTAAAGCATGTATTGACCTTGGCTTGTGGTAGGGAAATGTGATTCTTTGTCTCCCCTTGATTATATTAACCATTTTCACTTAGGGTTCATATATACTTTCAAAAATGAATAATTAGGGGCAAACAATAATGTTTCCATACAACGGGCAATAAATGTAAAAATGAATAATATTTTTATACTGTGTCATTTGAACTACATGTATGTGCTACAAACAAAACATGAAAGATACATGTAAATTGTATATAGATTGAAACAGAACTTTCACAGTATTTATGACATTATGTTTGTTGGGATTTAAACTAGTTTATTTAACTTCTCTTTATCTACTTTTCAGACCTTCAGTTACAAGTGATCACAGTAGCGACAAAGACAAACGATGGTCTCAGGAGATACATGCAGTCTGCACAGAAGTATGGATACGATGTCAAGGTATAAAATTGATAATTACTTTATAATGATGTCATTTCTGTCTGTTTGTTTGTGTATTACATCCATCGGTCATTTAAGGATGTGCCATGTTTTTGGTGGTAGAGGTAAGCAAGTTCCCAGAGGAATAACCACCGACCTGCGGCCAGTACCCTGCGACAGCTGCCCTACATAGGCCTCGAGTCTGCAACGCAGTTGTGGAGGTTTTGTGATCCAGACAGTCGGGCTCTTTAACCACTCGGCCACCTTGGCCCTGTCATTTCTGTCAAGTTCAAAGTCACAGCATGGCTTTTGAAGATAAATTCCTGCTGATTCCTGTATTTTTCACTTATGATTCTCTTCGTTTTAAATTTCAAATATAGATTTGCTAAATAAAATATATGAGAAAACCTTGATCTGTTTTGATATACCTCAATAAAAATTGTATACAGTGCATGATGGGTTGCAAGTAAAGCGGTATGTACAGTAGCTTCAAAATTCTTGATCAATCAAACTACACGTAGAAGTGGATAAATATTGGAGAATTCACCAAAATGGGTTTATATACAATGAATGGTTTTTAAATACCTAGCTATATGCTGTAACATTAGTTTAATTGTTTTTGTTTGTTGAAAAACAAAATCAAGGGGAGATAACTGTACTCTAGTGCAGTGGAAAAGGTATCTCTAATTATAACCAATATATATATAATGTTTTGTCTCTTTCCCACCTGTACATGCATCTGCCTTCATAGACATAAGTCCGAAATATTCTGACGTTTTATTGACTTTTTTCATATCGGTCTGTCGTCGATTAACGTCAGAACTCCGGCCCATTATAATATGTGGGAAATATGCGCCCCGCGCCCGAAGAGCACTTTTAACTGATATTTTAGAAACAAATCGTCACTTTCACACACATGTCGCACATGGATCGAAAGATCTATTCTTTATTCACTTGGTGGTACCAATAACATGTTTCAAAGATCATTACGAAAAGTATTTTCCAACGTTTTCTATACCAACCCATGTTTTTAATGGAAATTAGGCCATAAGCAATTTCACATGACTTGACGAGATCTCGCGTTACCGAAGGTATTTCCCAACGTTATGATGTAGGCCAGCAAGATTTTAGTCACATGGCATTAGAAGGCGGGGCTATCAAAAAACTAGAGTAAAACAGAGTAAGTTTGAAAAAATATGTTTTTAGTGATTGTATTGGTTGTTTGAGGCATGTTATGTATGTTCATCTTGTGCATAAAGAATAGATCCATGTACGACATGTGTGCGAAAGTGTGCGAAAGTGACGATTTGTTTCTAAAATATCAGTTTGAGGTGCGCTTCGGGTGCGAGTGGCATATTTCCCGCCTATTATAGAGGGCCGGAGTTCTGACGTTAATCGACGACAGACCGATATGAAAAATATCGATAAAACTTCAGAATAATTCGGACTAATATACATGTATATGCAAATTCGTTGTTACTGGGAAATGAAACTCTGAATAAAGCAAATATCTCCTACCTATATTTGCAAATAAGTTTGCTTGAAACATAATATAAAGATAAGAAACCATCAATATTAGTGAAATAGTGTTTTTTTCCTGTAAAGTTAGGATGGGGCCTTTTTGTCTCATTTTAGGAAGAAACCATACCAAATGGGAGGGAAATTTTTCAAGAGTAAAATGCAAATTTCTGGATTAAGGCATATATATGACATAGTTTCAATTGGGAATGGAGCCTGTTATCGGCCCCAGAAAGACCCCAGAGAAAATCACTGTGAAATGTTACTTTGATCACATTTTCTGTTTCAGGTCCTGGGATTCGGTCAAGAGTGGGAAGGTGGAAATATGGAGCTAGGAGTTGGTGGAGGTCAAAAGATTAACATGATGAAGGAAGGACTGCAGGAGTTCGCGGGTCGCGATGACCTTCTGCTCATGTTTACAGATAGGTAGGTTTGGTCAAATATGGACACACCTCTGGTAGGGTCTGGAGGAAAAGGTCAAGGTCAAATATGAACCTACAATGCAGTTGAATGTACCACAAAATGTTAAAGTTACATTAACTTTATAGACGAGTCAGAAATAAAAAAAAGTCCAGGTGTAGGTGTTTTAATCTTGAATAATTACTTTGTTATCAACAAAACAAGTGTTGTGCATCCATGCAAGACTACTTCAAAGAAAGTCATTAAAGTTAAATAAAACTTGTCAGTAGATAGGTAAGCATATGTCTAAGATCTCTTAACCAATTCACCCCTAAGGTCACATTTGAACCTTACTGAATCAAAGACTTGGCAAGTCCAGTTTATAAATGAAGGGGTGTATGAGTTGATTTACTGTTAAGATTCCCTGACACAAACAGCTGTTTGATTTTCCAGTTATGACGTCGTGTTTACCAACACTGCAGAGGAGTTACTGAAAAAGTTCAAGAAATTTGATGCCCGAGTCCTGTTTTCGGCGGAGGGATACTGCTGGCCAAATCAAGAGTTAGCCGTGAGTATTACCACAATTTTATGTTTCACCCACAGGATATTGTTACCAGGTAACAGTAAACGGAGGAAAATTTAGGTTAGGCAAAATACAAATGATGTTTCCGGTAAGATGACTGAATTTCCTTTTTTTCATTGTTTTTTTTTTGAGGAGTACTCCAGGTACAAGTATCCTGGAGCTTAAAAAGTGTGGTGGCACTCCGAGTCCAACATCAAGATTTTCTACGAACAATTTCTTACGGATCCCTGTTCCACTGTATTGTAGTTTTTCTTTACGCAGTAACCTCCCCTTAGATATATGTGTAACACAGATGGGTCAGGACACCTCCGTTAACCAGCTGTAAGCTCAGGTTGGAGTTAAAAATATTTCTGAGGACCAGGGTTTTGATGCTGGTGGAGCCCTGCTGAATTTATATAGTATTTTGTTTATTTCATCTTTTTTTTTAATTTTTTCATTGAAAGTCTGGCAAGGTATTGTTTTCTTTTCAAAAATGATTTATCAATGTTTAAGTCAAGCAAGAAAAAACAGTTTCCAATACTTACAATGCGTAGTAACAGTTTTTGTCAGTGGTACTGGCATCCTTTAGACCCATATAGCATAGTCTTGATATTTCACCTATAGCTTGATGGGCTGAATTGGCTATCAACATTATCCATGACCTTGACAGACATTCAAGTTCATGACAATCAAATATGTTGAAAACTTCAAATGACTTGAAGCATTTCAACAGTAAAAAATAATTTACAAAAATTATGAAGTAACAAATAGACCTCTTGTTCAAATAATGATATTTTGAACATATTATCAATAATTGATTAAGCAGACATCTTTTGAATTAATTTTGCTGTGAATGTCTTTATTTTTTGCCTAGAGTATGTTTTCATGTTTCTGAAAGTTAGAAAACAGATTTTGTAAGTAATCAGTTACAATAATCGTAATCTTACAGATATATAATATCAGAAGTATAGGAAGAAATTAATTAGATAATATGATTTATGGAGTTACTGTTAAACTCACTTTCACCAATATAAATGGTACTTTTGTATGGACCTTGTTGTCCTTCATAAAGTTGTGCATTTGACCACAGGAATGTCAAAAATTAGCATTTTTTTTATTAAAAATATATTATTGGTGTTCCGATTAATCGACAAAGTCGAGCAACGGTCAGTTAAGCTATTAAACCTAATTAATCGAGTACAAAATCCATGATGGATTTTAGTCGGTTTAGTTAGCTCTTAACTGCTAGTTAGGACTATATATTACAGATTCAGTGTTTGGAGAGTGGTATTTCTTATATTTACATGGTATCACAATGTGATACAGCAACAGCATGGAGGATTTCACTATGTATTTCTATAAAACAATTACTAATCGATCATCGGTTGGTTAATGGTAAAATTTCAACCATTTCCCAACACTAAAAATATAGATATTCACCATCAGATTTTAACAAATTAACTCTAATTTTGTTGTAAAAAGATCTTTGGGTTGTCTCCCCTCAAACTCATTTATGATCACCAGTAATGTTATATTATCTACCTTTCAGCAGAACAAATGAAATCACAACTCAGTTAGTCTTAAAGCTTTATTGAATACACATTCAGCATTCTACAAACTCGGATATATACANGGGGGGGGAAGTAATTTTAGGTAGGGTACAATTTTACAGCTTTTTATAATACTACTCTTTTGCCCCCAGGATTTGATCTTAAAAATTCCCTTATTCTTTCAAATCTCCTTTTGATCCAAAATCCTCCCATCCAAATAGTCATATGCAGCATTTGACATGCATTAAGGACTTTTCCCCAAGAATTCATTCATTTACTAAAAATATATCAAAAGTGAAAATAATGCATAATTAAGAAAATTTATATATATATATAACCGTGAATTTTTACCAATTTTGATCATTTTCTGAAAGATGTTTTTCTGATAAAAATTTATCTAGAAAAATTTATCTGGAAAAATTTAGCTGGAAAAATTTGGCTTTCCCAAACAAACTCGGATTAATCCCTGGGGGAGGGGAGGAGATGTTCAAGAACCCATTGCCAACTCTGGGAACATTGCTGTTTATTTCCATATTTTGTCTTCAATCATCAGTATTTTGAATATATATATGTAAAAACAAAAAGCTTGCTGTGCAAAATAGAGTGCCTTAATTAAGAAATTTATTAATAAACAAGTTGTTGATTTAGAGTTTTTATGTATACAATTTTCTATAGCATGTGCATATTATGGGTGAAACAATTTATCAGTCTGCTAATCGGTTAAAATTCAAAAATTCTCTCAAATCATAAGTCCTAAATAAAGTATTTTACAGTTATGTAAAATAGACAAATTCAGATCATGGGCCCATTAAAACGAAACACAAACTAAATAAAACCCTTGCCTACCTTGATTTTCTATGTCAATCTAGACAAGAATTTCTTCTATGGGTTAATTCTCTTCACACATATAAATTACAACTGCACTTCACCAATTGAGAATTAAGTACGGTCCTATCTTCATGATCTATTCTCGTTACATAATATCCTTTTTTATATGAGTTGGAAGATGAAATGAGAGGCATTATATCGAGGTTTTACCATAATAGATTTGAAATGAATCGCATCAAAATTCTATAGCTTGCATTAACCTTATACCATCCAGAAAAACCTTATGAACTTAAGATTTAGTCAAAAAGACATCTTATATATTCACTTCCGACTTGTTAGATAAACCTGCGATGAGTTGGTAAAAATGGGTAACACCCTGTAAGATTTTTGTGATGTCATCTTCCAATTGTGACGTCGTAGTTCAGGGCCATAGTTTTCCATTTGGAAAAGGGAATAATGTATGGCCAAGAGGAACATATGGTTTTCCAGATACAATATCGGAGTTAGAGAAATATGATGACCAACTATCGCTCATTTAGGCAACCTCTATTTTTGTCGTGATTCATTTCATAAAACAAACATAAATACATGCATCAATATTAAAAATAGGCTAACATGTTTGTCACAACTTAAAAAAAGCCATTTTGTTCTCAATAAGAAGCTATACAGGTAAAATCTGCTTGTAATATATATTTTTGTATTATCAAATTGTAAAATTGTTAAAAACTCATAAAAAGGTCAAATTTTTCAACAATAATAGGAAATATTGTATAAAAAGGGATATTATAAACAAATTTGAAAACAAACTCATTCAGTATTAACTTTGGTATGGTTGATTGTCCCAGACATCTATTTATACAGTATATGTTCATACCAGGTTTCCCTGATGAACCTCTAAAGAGGTGAAAGCACTAGGGAGGTACCAAGAAACTCTTGTTTTTTTATATTCATACCAGGGTATGTTTGAATAAGTTATACACACGTATATATACATTATATATAGGTACTGCACATTTTTCATGCAGTAACATTCTTCGGTAGGGAGTCCCACCACTTTTCCACTGAAAATTAACTTTCCTGTTAATTTGTTATTTATATATGATAAAGACAACTACAGATTGAAGGCATTTTTGGGGAGCTATGATATTCTGAAGTTATTCCCAGTAATACAGAAATGAATTACAACTACAAATGATTCAGGAATGTAGCTCAGTGGAAAAGCTCACAGCTTTATATTATCAAAAGTTCTGTGATTGAATCCAGTCCAAAGACTAAACATCTTTGGAATTTCACATTATAATACACTGATAAATAGATGTGCAATAGGGGTTTAAAAAGTTTCAACGGTCAAGGTCAAGGACACTTACTGAAAATAGTGTTACTAAAAATAGACAATGGGTGTGGGTAGGAAATAGCTAGGCCATGGAGGAGAGTTGGGGTTAGGGGGAATGGGTTATGGTCCCTATCTAAGGATACGGAAGACTAATCTTTTTAAGCCGCTCTTGGTGAGAGCCGAGCTCTTGGTGAGAGCCGAGCGGCTTATTAATTCTGTCCAGAGTACGAAATGACAGACCCACTTCTGTTCGGGTTGCGTGTGCATAATTCACTCTTGCATGCTTCCGCTTTATAGTTTCGTTATCGTAAATAGTAAGAAGAATCTCGGACACTCACCTGTGGGTTACATAAAGTCTTCTGATACTCTTCTCCAAATAATAATCCATACTTTAAATAATTGCAAAATGTTTATCTCCGGTGCATTCTACGGGCGTTGTGGGGGTGAAATTGGTGCACTGGGTTTGAGCGTTTTAGCAACTCGGATTGAGGTCTGAGGAGGTTTATGCGTGTGAAACACATATGATTCGAGAAAGCACATGTGAAGACTGTCAAGCACTGACGCTGTCTGTAGAAGGAAGAAGTAAATATATATACTTATAAACCATATGAGTGATGAAGTATAACCTTTATTTTAATGTTTCAAACGGGAACGTAATATGACATATCGTGCTTAGTTTGATAATGGTAATGGCTTATTTAAAGTGGTGAGCAGCTTTAATGTCACACTGACATAATTCTAGTTTAAATTTGACATGGTGATTCACTGATATGTAGATGTCGAATAGGGATTTAAAGAGTTTCTAAGGTCAAGGTCACTGTTACTAAAAATAGACCATAGGGGGTACAGCCATGCATATAGCAGGGTCGTGACCCTTGTTGACCTGTCATTGATCAAGTTATTATTCATCTTTGGTAGAACTAAGTGAAAGTTTCTGTTGTCTGTACAGATCTGTGAATATAATATTGTCTGTAAAATAAAATGAATTTATGCAGTACCAAGTTTTTCGTTCAGTTACAAATTACCGTATTTATCTAGTTATAAGCCCATGCTTGGTAATCCACACAAATATATATATTGCTGTTAGGAAGAAATGCCAACAAAAGGATTTTCATTGTCCTGTAATAAGCCCCCCCCCCCCCCCCCCCCCCTACTTTCAGACAGAGATTGTGTGTTAGCCCCCTGGGCTTATTGCAGGATAATTAGGTCACCTAAGCTTTGCTCAAGTGACCTATTCTGATCACTTTCCGTCCGTCGTCGTCGTGCGTAAACTTTTTACATTTTCAACTTCATCTCAAGAACCAGCGGATGGAAATTTGTTCAAACATGGTCAGAATCAACCTTGGTAGATGAGGCTATAAAATTGTAAAATTGGGATTCCTACCCCAATCTCTGGGGCCAGGGTGGGGCCCCAAAGGGAAAATTAACCAATATTTCAAAAATCTTCTTCTCCAGACTCAGAGGTACTACAGGCATTTTCTCTGCATGGATGGAAAGATCATCAGGGGCTTTACTTAAATTGTAAGTTTCATGACCCCTGAGCTATCTGTTCTCCCTTGGGGAGGGGGTAAAGTTTACTATAGTTTATATAGGGAAACAACACTTTTGGGTATATTTTGACAATTTTCTGTAGGAAATTATTCTAACTTGGTGAGAATTATCCTTGGAGGAAGATGGTTTTAAATTGTAAAATTGGGATTCCTACCCCAACCCTATGGGGCCAAGGAGGGCCCCAAAGGAAAAATTTACCAATATTTAGAAAATCTTCTTCTTCAGACTCAGAGGTACTACAGTCAATTTCAGTGCATGGATAGAAAGATCATCAGGAGCTTTATTGAAATTGTCAATTTCAGGACCCCCGGGCCATCCCTTCTCCCTGTGGGAGGGGGTAAAGTTTACTATAGTTTATAGAGAAATAACACTTCTGTGAATATTTTTACAATTTTCTGTAGGAAATAATTAAAATTCCTCTGATGACATGACAAGTATTGCATTTCACTTAGTTTACATGCTGATTTCCATATCACAATAAAATAAAGCTACCAGTACCTATGATGTAACTCAGGTGACCGCTAAGGCCCTTGGGCCTCTTGTTATGGTATATACAGATACTACGTTAATACAGGTACCTATTGTATACTGCTGTGATACCTGATAGGTAATCACAAGGATTGTTTGAAACTTGAATTATTCTGGTTCTTGAGCCTGTTGAGTATCAGCGACATGGTTTTGACTGTTCAGATATTTGACGAACATTGCAATGAAAGCCAGAACAATGAACCACAAATCAAAGCATGTGACAAATTCGCAGAAACTGACGAATATGTTTGGGCCAAATCTAGTGTTGAAATCTAGCTCGTTGATTAACAGGATAAGGGAGGACAAAAACGAAAACAGCTTGAACTGGAAAAACATGGTGTTGAAGTTGTTTATCGCATCAAGTCGATTACAGGCCGAATCAAGTCCATTTCTGCAACAAAAGTTGAGGATGACGGAAATAACCATCACCGAGCAGAAAGTTATGGTAACGAGCATGTAAAGCACCCAGTAGACCGTGATTGGAGCCTCAATGTTGAGGTACAAAATGACAACCAAGTCAAACACTTGACTGACCATGACTCTGATATAGAAAATGACAATCAGATTGTCTTGGATTGTATTGGCCAGTTTCTGAAAGTAGGTACTGAGGAAGTATAGAAAACGCAATGAGAGGTCAAGTACAGGACTCCTGATACGGCCGGAAACAGGTTTTTCAACAGGAATGTTTTCTTCGACAACCATAAAAATAATCAAATACTTGCACGCCATAAAGACCAGATAGAGGAATGCAAGAAAGATTGTGATCGCAAAGAAAATGATAGCTATGACAAGGTAGCAGACGTCGGATTCTGACTCTTCGTCCTCGTCATGTACGACAGTTATGTGATTATGTTCCACCTGAGTTACGTTGGTCATCCCTACCATCACCACATTGGTTTGTTGTTGCTGGACATTTTGTTGCATAGGAACAATATTTTGACCTTCCTGTGGATAGGCAACAGCGTTTGGATGGGAATCCATTTTTTATCAGATTTTTTTCAATTTTGAATGTTGCCAAAAAAATGTATGAATGCAAATTTGTCAAAAGAAAGCTTCTTCAATGATTTTTTTTGTCGAAGAAAATATACTGCAAAAATGTTTAAGCAAATGAAAAGAATTTTCAGTAGTCACAGATCTTACTAATTAATACTACGTCAACTCCAATTTGTATTTAATGCATTGATAAGCGACAAAAAAACCTGTCCTGTTTTAAAACTGTTAGTCTTAGAAAAGTACTACAGAGCTATTGATACAAATAAAAACAATTTTCAAAATGTTTGCAATTATATTACTTATCACAATAAAAATGATATAACAACTTTTATATGACAAAAGTATTTACCTTTTATGGAATGTTAATTAGTTTTCCCGATGTAGATCAGCTTTATTTCGGTGTACTTCTCAATAAACATACCAGTCTTTTACCATAAGTACATTTGACTGGGTAGTCTGGATTGAATATTACAAATGTTTGCCACTAAGTATAGGAAAGGTGAAATGTCTTTGAGTTTTCATTGAATGTTGTTTTCAGGCCTTGAGTTCCTTAAGTGTTGTCTTAGGAATGTTTCTTTCTGATGTAGAGTTGGCCAACAAATGTTGATTTTGATCTAGAGCTGTCTCCGGAATGTTGTTTTCTGATCTTCAGTTTTCCCGGTTGTTTTAGATCAAGACCTGTCTCAGAAATGTTGTTTTTCTGATCTAGAATTGTCCCTCAAATGTTGCTTGGTGATCTGAGCAAAAATCTTGTTTTTCAGTAATATATTCCTAAAAAGTTGTTTCCTTAACAGTATTTCTGTTGCTATAATATGTTCAATGAATAAATTTTCAAGAGTATTCACTAGAAATCTGCATCCAGAATATGTACATTTATACTCCAGTTTTTTTTATTCCAAAGTCGCTTGAATTCCCAGAATGTAAAGCCTAGGTTAAAAACAGTGAGATTCCAAAAGTTTCCACAATAAAGTGTCAAATTTTTAATGAATCACAGACTTTGCCTGGGGGAATATAGCACAAATCCTGCTGTGGGTGTCTTTGATTTTTACAGTAAAATGGTCTGGATATGAATATATAGATACAGATGCACACAAACAAGTAAATGTCTACTGAATATAGTCCAGGTATTCTGCTAGCTGTTGTCTTATCCCACTGCGTTTTAAAATTTCAACGAAGAACATCAATTTTTGTGTGCAAACAAGTCCGTTGAAGTCTTCAAATGTTTTTCCTTTTTCTTCGCTCAAAATAATGCAATGTAAACCAAGGTGATCATTTTTCCGACAAGATTGAAATCATAGAAAAATACAACTGCTTAAAATATGCAGTCACAAGCCTATAGTTTTTAATTCAATTTTCCCACATGAAAAATCACATGCATTTGATTCAACAGTCTTGGATTTTTTTTTTTGGTTTCCAGTATAGCCGATTTAGGAGTCTTCGTATTCAACTGTTAAATCCAGCAAACTGCCCTTTAGATGATTTTCGCATTGATATTAAATTTCAGTTCACTCATTTGAAGTCAGTCAATATAGATTGGTCCTATATTGTTCAGTCATTACTTGTAAATTTGGAAATTAAGCATGAAACTGTTTTCATCCAGTTGAACTTTGGAGGAAGTCTGTCGCAGTGTTACAGGTGTGTTAGCAGACAGCTAGACAAGGAAGAACAATGTGGTGGTCTCTATCATTGCCTGCTGGCGCTTGTTTTACCTAGAATTCCAGGCGTATATGTGCAGTTATCTTGAAACGTTATCAGTTATGTCAAAATGAAGATGCATACATTTAAAAGTGACAAGGACTTTTAAAGTTTTCTGCAAAGTATAGAAGATAGGGAATGTATGTCATGTTCGAATACTGGTATGTGGTCCAATACAATCCTAGTCTGTAGTCAGATACAATCCTGGTCTGTAGTCAAATACAATCCTGGTCTATGGTCCAATCCTAATCTGTAGTCAAATACAATCCTGGTCTGTAGTCCAATAATAGTCTGTAGTCAAATACAATCCTGGTCTGTAGTGAAATACAATCCTAGTCTGTGGTCCAATCCTAGTCTGTGGTCCAATCCTAGTCTGTAGTCAAATACAATCCTGGTCTGTGGTCCAGTACAATCCTGGTATGTGGTCCAGTACAATCCTGTTATGTGGTCCAGTATAATCCTGGTCTGTGGTCCAGTATAATCCTGGTATGTGGTCCAGTACAATCCTGTTATGTGGTCCAGTACAATCCTGGTCTGTGGTTCTGTGGTCCAATCCTAGTCTGTAGTCAAATACGATCCTGGTCTGTAGTCAAATACAATCCTGGTCTATGGTCCAACCCTAATCTGTAGTCAAATACAATCCTGGTCTGTAGTCCAATAATAATCTGTAATCAAATACAATCCTAGTCTGTGGTCCAATCCTAGTCTGTAGTCAAATACAATCCTGGTCTGTTGTCAAATAATAGTCTGTAGTCAAATACAATCCTAGTCTGTGGTCCAATCCTAATCTGTAGTCAAATACAATCCTGGACTGTGATGCAATCCTAGTCTGTAGTCAAATACAATCCTGGTCTGTAGTCAAATACAATCCTGGTCTGTGGATCAGTGCAATCCTGGTCTGTGGATCAGTACAATTAAAAAAATATCATGGTCTGTGGTCCAATAATAGTCAGTAGTCAAATACAATCCGGGTCTGTAGTCAAATACAATCCTAGTCTGTGGTCCAATCCTAGTCTATAGTAAAAAAATATCATGGTCTGTGGTCCAATCCTAGTCTGTAGTCAAATAGAATCCTAGTCTGTGTTCCAATCCTAGTCTGTAGTCAAATACAATCCTGGTCTGTAGTCAAATACAATCCTTGTCTGTATTTCAATACAATCCTGGTCTGTGGTCCAATCCTAGTCTGTAGTCAAATACAATACTGGTCTGTGGTCAAATACAATCCTGGTCTGTGGTCCATTATCCTAGTCTGTAGTCAAATACAATCCTAGTCTGTGGTCCAATCCTGGTTTGTGTGGTCCAATCCTAGTCTGTAGTCAAATACAATCCTGGTTTGTGGTCCAATCCTAGCCTGTAGTCAAATACAATCCTAGTCTGTGGTCCAATCCTAGTCTGTAGTCAAAAACAATCCTGGTCTGTAGTCAAATACAATCCTGGTCTGTAGTGAAATACAATCCTGGTCTGTGGTCCAGTTCAATCCTGGTCTGTAGTCAAATACAAGCCTGGTCTGTGGTCAAATCCAATCCTGGTCTGTGGTCCAATCCTAGTCTGTAGTCAAATACAATCCTGGTCTGTAGTCAAAAACAATCCTGGTCTGTAGTAAAATACAATCCTGGTCTGTGGTCCAATCCTAGTCTGTAGTCAAATACAATCCAGGTCTGAAGTCAAATACAATCCTGGTCTGTAGTAAAATACAATCCTGGTCTGTAGTCAAATACAATCCTGGTCTGTAGTCAAATACAATCCTGATCTGTAGTCCAGTACAATCCAAGTCTGTGGTCCAGTACAATCCTGGTATGTTGTCCAGTATAATCCTGGTCTGTGGATCAGTACAATCCTGGTCTGTGGATCAGTACAATCCTGGTCTGTGGTTCAGTCCACTCCTGGTCTGTGGTCCAGTACAATCCGGGTATGTTGTCCAGTACAATCCTGGTCTGTTGTCCAGTACAATCCTGGTCCGTGGATCAGTACAATCCTGGTCTGTGGACCAGTACAATCCTGGTCTGTGGTCCAGAACAATCCTGGTCTGTGGATCAGTACAATCATTGTATGTGGTCCAGTACAATCCTGGTCTGTAGTCCAGTACAATCCTGGTCTGTGGTGCAGTACAATCCTGGTCTGTGGTCCAGTAAAATCCTGGTCTGTGGATAAGTACAACCCTGGTCTGTGGTCCAGTACAACCCTGGTCTGTGGATCAGTACAATCCTGGCCTGTGGATCAGTACAATCCTGGTCTGTGGTCCAGTATTATCCTGGTCTGTAGTCCAGTACAATCCTGCTATATGGTCCAGTATAATCCTGGTCTGTGGTCCAGTATAATCCTGGTCTGTGGTCCAGTATAATCCAGCTATATGGTCCAGTACAATCTTGCTATATGGTCCAGTATAATCCTGGTCTGTGGTCCAGTATAATCCTGGTTTGTGGTCCAGTATAATCCTGGTCTGTGTTCTAGTACGATCCAGGTATGTGGTCCAGTACAATCCTGGTCTGTGGTCCAGTACAATCCTGGTCTGTGATCCAGTACAATCCTGGTCTGTGGTCCAGTATAATCCTGGTCTGTGGTCCAGTATAATCCTGGTATGTTGTCCAGTACAATCCTGGTATGTGGTCCAGTACAATCCTGTTATGTGGTCCAGTATAATCCTGGTCTGTGGTCCAGTACAATCCTGGTATGTTGTCCAGTACAATCCTGGTATGTGGTTCAGTACAATCCTGGTATGTGGTCCAGTACAATCCTGGTCTATGGTCCAGTACAATCCTGGTCTGTGGTCCAGTACAATCCTGGAATGTGGTCCAGTACAATCCTGGTCTGTGGATCAATACAATCCTGGCCTGTGGTCCAGTACAATCCTGGTCTGTTGTCCAGTACAATCCTGGAATGTGGTCCAGTACAATCCTGGTCTGTGGATCAGTGCAATCCTGGTCTGTGGATCAGTACAATCCTGGTCTGTGGTCCAGTACAATCCTGGTATGTTGTTCAGTACAATCCAAGTATGTTGTTCAGTACAATCCAGGTATGTGATCCAGTACAATCCTGGTCTGTGGATCGGTGCAATCCTGGTCTGTGGATCAGTACAACCCTGGTCTGTGGATCAGTACAATCCAGGTATGTTGTTCAGTACAATCCAAGTATGTTGTTCAGTCCAATCCAGGTATGTGATCCAGTACTATCCTGGTCTGTGGATCAGTACAACCCTGGTCTGTGGATCAGTACAATCCTTGACTGTTGTCCAGTACAATCCTGGTATGTGGTCCAGTCCAATCCTGGTATGTGGTCCAGTACAATACTGGTATGTGGTCCAGTATTATCCTGGTCTGTGGTCCAGTATAATCCTGGTCTGTGTTCTAGTATATGGTCCAGTATAATCCTGGTCTGTGTTCTAGTATATGGTCCAGTATAATCCTGGTCTGTGTTCTAGTATATGGTCCAGTATAATCCTGGTCTGTGTTATAGTATGGTCTGTGGATCAGTACAATCCTTGTATGTGGTCCAGTACAATCCAGCTATATGGTCCAGTACAATCCTGGTCTGTGGTCCAGTACAAACCTGGTCTGTGATCCAGTACAATCCTGGTCTGTGGTCCAGTATAATCCTGGTCTGTGGTCCAGTATAATCCTGGTATGTTGTCCAGTACAATCCTGGTATGTGGTCCAGTACAATACTGGTATGTGGTCCAGTATTATCCTGGTCTGTGGTCCAGTATAATCCTGGTCTGTGGTCCAGTATAATCCTGGTATGTGGTCCAGTACAATCCTGGTCTGTGGACCAGTACAATCCTGGTCTGTGGGCCAGTACAATCCTGGTCTGTGGATCAGTACAATCCTTGTAGGTGGTCCAGTACAATCCTGGTCTGTGGATCAGTACAATCCTGGTCTGTGGTCCAGTACAATCCTGATATGTTGTCCAGTACAATCCTGGTCTGTGGTCCAGTACAATCCTGGTCTGCGGATCAGTACAATCCTGGTCTGTGGATCAGTACAATCCTGGTGTGTTGTCCAGTACAATCCTGGTCTGTGGATCAGTACAATCCTGGTCTGTGGTCCAGTATAATCCTGGTCTGTGTGGTCCAGTACAATCCTTGGATCAGTACAATCCTGGGATGTGGTCCAGTACAATCCTGTTATGTGGTCCAGTATAATACTGGTCTGTGGTCCAGTATAATCCTGGTATGTGGTCCAGTACAATCCAGGTATGTGGTCCAGTACAATCCAGCTATATGGTCCAGTACAATCCAGCTATATGGTCCAGTATAATCCTGGTCGGTGTTCTAGTACGATCCAGGTATGTGATCCAGTACAATCCTGGTCTGTGGTTCAGTACAATTCTGGTCTGTGGATCAGTGCAATCCTGGTCTGTGGATCAGTACAATCCTGGTCTGTGGTCCAGTACAATTCTGGTATATGGTCCAGTGGTCCAGTACAATCCTGTTATGTGGTCTAGTATAATCCTGGTCTGTTTTCTAGTACGCAATCCTGGTCTGTAGTCAAATACAATCCTGGTCTGTGGTCCAATACAATCTTGGTATGTGGTCCAGTACAATTCTGGTATATGGTCCAGTAAAATCCTGGTCTGTGTTCTAGTACGATCCAGGTATGTGATCCAGTACAATCCTGGTATGTGATCCAGTACAATCCAGCTATATGGTCCAGTACAATCCTGGTATGTGGTCCAGTACAATCCTGGTCTGTGGATCAGTACAATCCTGGTCTGTGGTCCAGTACACTCCTGGTCTGTTGTCCAGTACAATTCTGGTCTGTGGTCCAATATATTCCGAGTCTGGTCCAGTACAATCCAGGTCTGTGGTCCAGTACAATCCTGGTCTCTGGAGCAGTACAATCCTGGTCTGTTGTCCAGTACAATCCTGGTCTGTGGTCCAATATATTCCTAGTCTGGTCCAGTACAATCCAGGTCTGTTGTCCAGTACAATTCTGGTCTGTGGATCAGTACAATCCTGGTCTGTGGTCCAGTACAATGCTGGTCTGTGGATCAGTACAATCTTGGTCTGTTGTCCAGTACAATCCTGGTCTGTGGATCAGTACAATCCTGGTCTGTGTTCTAGTACGATCCAGGTATGTGATCCAGTACAATCCTGGTATGTGATCCAGTACAATCCAGGTCTGTGGTCCAGTACAATCCAGGTATGTGATCCAGTACAATCCTGGTCTGCGGATCAGTACAATCCTGGTATGTGGTCCAGTACACTCCTTGTATGTGGTCCAGTAAAATCCAGCTATATGATCCGGTACAATCCAGTTATATGGTCCAGTATAATCCTGGTCTGTGTTCTAGTATGATCCAGGTATGTGATCCAGTACAATCCTGGTCTGTGGTCCAGTAGAATCCTGGTCTGTGGATCAGTACAATCCTGGTATGTTGTCCAGTACAATCCTGGTCTGTTGATCAGTACAATCCTGGTCTGTGGTCCAGTTCAATGCTGGTCTGTGGATCAGTACAATCTTGGTTTGTTGTCCAGTACAATCCTGGTCTGTGGACCAGTACAATCCTGGTCTGTGGTCCAGTACAATACTGGTCTGTGGATCAGTACAATCCTGGTATGTGGTCCAGTACAATCCTGGTATGTGGTCCATTATAATCCTGGTCTGTGTTCTAGTACGATCCAGGTATGTGATCCAGTACAATCCTGGTCTGCGGATCAGTACAATCCTGGTATGTGGTCCAGTACAATCCTTGTATGTGGTCCAGTAAAATCCAGCTATATGATCCAGTACAATCCAGTTATATGGTCCAGTATAATCCTGGTCTGTGTTCTAGTATGATCCAGGTATGTGATCCAGTACAATCCTGGTCTGTGGTTCAGTACAATCCTGGTCTGTGGATCAGTACAATCCTGGTATGTGGTCCAGTTCAATCCTGCTATGTTGTCCAATCCTAGTCTGTAGTCAAATACAATCCTGGTCTGTAGTCAAATACAATCCTGGTCTGTGGTCCAGTACAATCTTGGTATGTGGTCCAGTACAATTCTGGTATATGGTCAAGTATAATCCTGGTCTGTGTTCTAGTACGATCCAGGTATGTGATCCAGTACAATCCTGGTATGTGGTCCAGTACAATCCAGCTATATGGTCCAGTACAATCCTGGTCTGTTGTCCAGTACAATCCTGGTATGTGGTCCAGTACAATCCTGGTCTGTGGTCCAGTACAATCCAGGTATGTGGTCCAGTACAATCCAGGTCTGTAGTCCAGTATAATGCTGGTCTGTTGTACAGTATAATCCTGGTCTGTTGTCCAGTACAATCCTGGTATGTTGTCCAGTACAATCCTGTTATGTGGTCCAGTATAATCATGGTCTGTTGATCAGTACAATCCTGGTCTGTTGTCCAGGACAATCCTGGTCTGTGGTCCAATATATTCCTAGTCTGGTCCAGTAAAATCCCGGTCTGTGGTCCAGTCCAATCCAGGTATGTGATCCAGTACAATCCAGGTCTGTGGTCCAGTACAATCCAGGTATGTGGTCCAGTACAATCCAGGTCTGTAGTCCAGTATAATGCTGGTCTGTTGTACAGTATAATCCAGGTCTGTTGTCCAGTACAATCCTGGTCTGTGGTCCAGTATATTCCTAGTCTGGTCCAGTACAATCCTGGTCTGTGGTCCAGTACAATCCAGGTATGTGGTCCAGTACAACCCTGGTCTGTGGTCCAGTACAATCCTGGTCTGTGGTCCAGTATTATCCTGGTCTGTAGTCAAATACAATCCTGGTCTGTAGTCCAGTACAATCCAGCTATATGGTCCAGTACAATCCAGCTATATGGTCCAGTACAATCCTGGTCTGTGGTCCAGTACAAACCTGGTCTGTGATCCAGTACAATCCTGGTCTGTGGTCCAGTATAATCCTGGTCTGTGATCCAGTACAATCCTGGTCTGTGTTCTAGTACAATGCTGGTCTGTACTGGACTAATATTACCTGATTTTGACCCTTTCACTACTGTAGACTATAATGGACTCTCCCAAATCAGTGCATGGTAGAATCTACTAAAGCTACATAGGGGTGAAAGGGTTAGAATGTTTGTAATGTAAAATTGTCCTGCTGAAGCCTCTACTTTAGAGGCAAAACTAGTTAGCCAAATAAACTTTAAAACCTATTTATTGGTAATATTTATAAAACCCATTTATTAGTGATAATTGAGTATGTTGTATTTATATCCATTTCTGAAAATGAAATTGTAATACATGTAATAACATTAACTTTAATCAATAAAAAATGAGGCAAATCAACTTAACATTAATATCCCAAGCTTTATTTGGTTTATTGTGTGCATGTTTTAGTCTTTTACTGATGAGTTCATCTGTTCAAGGACATTTAATATCAATTAGTTCATGAAAAGTCAGCACAAATCTTCAATGTTATATATTTTCAAAAACACGCAAACTCAAAAGTAAAACTACTTGCACAGGGTTTCAAAAAATCACCCAAAGACACAAAGTACAAACATATCTGTAAATTTTTCAAAAAGCATTTTTCAAATTTGTATGATCAATTTATTAAGGTATTAACGCTTTGAGCAACTGCTACGAGGAAGCCATCAATAGTTCCAAAAAAGATTTATTTTTTCATATATATAATATATTTCTAAATACAAATTGTCATTTACAAATATTTTTGATTTTTTCTTATATCCTTTGATGGATAAAAAACAACACAAGAAAATCAACAAGGAATATTAATAACAATAACCAAACTTATTTTTCATAATAACGACTACAAAAATGTTGGGTTTTCATTTTTTTTCTGATACAATCCTCACCTGAAAATAGTATTGGCACAAATAAAAGTACAGAGGAAATTTTATTAATGAATGTCCAGCACTTGAACAGGGATATTGAAAATAACAGCAAAAACAATTATATATGTTCAAACTTTGTATAAATATAACAGTCTCTTAATGTAAATATCCCTTGTAAATAATTTATTTTGTACTTCAATAATAGCAACAGGTCAAACTCATGATTGGTAAATACTTCACTGAATTGTTTTGAAGTTACAAAAGTTATGTTTAGCAGCTCATTGTATCCTTGACATGGTCGTAAAGAGCAAATTATATTTTAATGATGGGGTACAGACATTTTGATACTCGGCCATTTTGGTACAGAAATGTTTTGGTACTGCCCGCCCATTTTCATATATGTTTTTTAAGATTTTTGGCACTTGGATTGACATTTCAACTATTTACTTTGTTGTGTTCTGTGTGACGCTGATTTTACATTTTAAGATATTTCAGCATTTTTATTTTTCATCTTAACAAATACTGACTGTAATGTCTAAGGTATTTGGTTCGTCATATGCCGCATCGGACAAGGGGACACTACTGAACAAATGGCTTCCATCATATTACATGGTATTTATTGATCAGGAGCTTAATTATATTTACATACAATTGATGGGAAAGACACGACGGGTTCTGACACGTTTCTTTGGCTTGTACTCAATATCAAAGTTTACTATGGTGAATGAGCACCCATATATACCACTATACATTACACTGACAAAAAAAATCTAAAAAATCAAAATCAAAACAAAAACACTTAATTACAATCATGTATAACTGCAAGTGATTTATCTAATTTAAATTATTGAAAAAAGTAGGCTGTAGAGGTATTTTAACTTTGCCGAAAGCTTACATATCTAGTTACATCTATATACAGGTAGAGTGTTTTGCTAAAACATTGTTATTTTTGCCTTACTGCCTTTATTCAGTTAAATTACACAGCTTTTGTGATGACGATTAAATAATGTTGCCATTTGTTCTGCTTCACAATTGAAACCTGCATATGTAATCTGCACATTCAAATTAAAGATCACGCATGATCACATCTTAAGGTGGCTCCACACTTTCGCAATTAACCAGCAAAATTCGTTGAAACCTTCATATAATGGTTATGCAACTATGTAGAGTTAATTTTATGAAAATCTAAACATTCCGATAGTTTGGGGAATTTTTTGGAAAAAATACCAAAAAATTGAATTTTCGCCACTTTTAATATTTTCCGTTTTTTTTTGTGTGTGGCATTGTTCGGAACAATAAAAACAATAAAAAAATGAAAAGAAGCATTTATAATTAATCCTACAAATATTTTATTTATCGCAAAATATGTAACACATGTTACACAAAGTGTTTTTTATTGAATTTGAACGGATAAAAGTGATTATCTACAAGCTAAAAGCAAACAGGACACACAGATCTATACATATAGAGTGGGAAATTGAACAAAATATACACAATGGCTTTATAATTAATTTATTTTACATTTTACAATCACTTTGATCCGGGTGAGAGTTATCTTCCTTGAAAAAAATCGGAACTTTTTGCAGAGGGATGACATTTACACAATGACAGTTGTCTCTGTTTACATATAACAAATGATGGAAATAAATCAAAAATATGATATCAAAATTATCAATTTATTGTTCTTTAATGGAACCAAATTACCCTCAGTCATGTACACTTTGGACATCATTCCACAGTCCGCTAACTCACGGTATATTTATAATTACATGTCAGGTACATATGTGACCAGAGGCTATCGCATGGTATGCCGTTCTCACGTGCCCTCACACATGCATTTCATAGGTATCTTGATATTTTACAAAACATTATTTTCACAGAGTAAGTAGACTACATTTGTAAACACGATTTAATCGACAGAGCGAAACTCCCTCAGCTTATGAACTCGTGTAAGCACGTGATATGCACATATGAGGTTGGTACGTCCGCATTCCATGTGTTTCCTATATGACCTTCTTGAGGTCGTCTGGTCTCATGTCACTGTCTTCCCGTGAGTCTGTTTATGTCAATGAATTGGAAAGCTTTATTCCTGAAGTACGTGTGATTATACATTTCCCGGTAAAATCTCGATATCGGGTGTTGACATATCATCGGCACGCACGTGTACTATTGTTTACCAGGGGCCTGTTCGTTTATGCGGAACAACCGGTTTGACCGTTTATAAATGTAACAATTCCGGGTATAAATCCTGGCGGACCTACAAATGTGTATGCAAGACTTGCAAGGCTTTCTCAAGGCTCGCCTGAAAGCAGCATCAGATAACTAGGTCCTACCTTATTTAATAAACGAACAACAGTGGTCCGATCGGTTTGACCGTTTAAACGCAAACGGCCCAGGTGTTACTATAATTTGCACTACGATATTGAATACCCGGTACGCAAAACGGAAATGAAGACACGGTGTACATGCACATTTCGATCAAGATAATTGAGTCCGAGCTGTACTTTTTCCGGAAGTACGTCACGAAAATGGACGCTGATGACGATGTGTCGAGCCACCTTAAATTAACTCATTCACCCCTGAAGATACATTTGAACTCGTCCAATCCAATGGTTTGAATAGACCATTATGAAATTTCAGGGGTGAATGAGTTGCATAGCAGGGTTTAGGCAATGCAGAACTGATCTCCTAGTACATGAAAGGGGTTTGTTATTCAATACCTCTCCATGGGCTCTTTTTGTACTTCCTGATAACTTGGTGGTGCATCAGGATTTGGCTGTGGTGTATAAACTGGGGGTTGTGGGCCAGACGGTCCGGGATGTCCTGGCGGTGGACCATATGGTCCAGACTGTGGTGGTGGACCATATGGTCCAGACTGTGGTGGTGGACCAAATGGTCCAGACTGTGGTGGTGGTGGGCCAGGCGGGGGTGGTTGTGCCTGAAAGATTGGCTGGGACACAATACTTATCTGTGGCTGTTGGGGAGTAGGATCGACATGGACTCTAGGTCTTCTCTTGATGGTTGAATTGACGACCATTGCAATGAAGCAAAGAACATTAAAAAAGATGTCAAAAAATGTAATGAAAGTGAAGGCAATGAGGGCTTTATTTGTACCAGCACTTTGGCTGTAGGCTATCTGGTTTGCGAACAAAGTAACGGACAAGCAAAACGAAAAGAATTTGTACTGGAAGAACAGGGTATCAAAGCTACGGACAGAGTCGAAGCACTTGCAAGCCGAGGTCAGTCCCTTTCTAGCGCAGAAGTTCATGATAGCAGCAATCACCATAATGATAACGATTACAGCGAAAATACAGGTAAAGGTGATCAAATAAATTGTTAAAGGGTGTGTGATCTGTAGGAAAAGAAACACGGCAAAATCGAATGACAGACAGAACAGGACTCGGAGGAAGAACAACAGCACAAAGTTGTTTTGGATTGGTTCGTTGAGGCTTATTACCTTGTCACTCAGAGAGTAGAGGACTCGTAGCGTTAAGTCCAGAACAGGATAGGCTATGTGGTCTCTGACTGGTCTAAACAGATAAATTCTATCGTTAACAATCATGGACAAGACCAAGAATTTACAAACGAGGAACAGAAAGTACAAGAATGCTCCAACGATTACAAGTAAAAAGAAAACGATACCACAAATACATTTGGTGTATAAAATACAGTCCCATTCCTCATAAGTGTCGGCATTAATGACTGCCGTGTTCGATACCTGCATAACATTGGTGGAGTTTTGTACAATGTTTTGATTGATCACGAGATTTTGAGCGTTGGGAGCGTTGATGTTATTGTTATTTTGTTGTGGTGACGCAATGGTGTTTGCCTGATTGATCATTGTGATCTGGGAATGAACTCTCTGCTGAAGTTAAAAGTTTTTATGCTATTTTGAGCTCACATATAGAATGTAATGTTTTCAAATTTTTTGATAATCAGGTCTTTTGATTGAAATTTTCCTTGAAAATCACAGATAATATGAAAAAATTACATATATAATGAATATATACAAGTAATTGTAGATGCAATATAGATTACCTTCAATTGAAATATGATTGCGACAGTTCTGTTCTGGCAATTTCAGATAACTTCAAGTTCAGATTGAAATAGTTTTTCACAAATCATCTGAAATGAACACTTTTTTCTGTTCAAACATAAAATTCCAGTTTCTTTCTCACCTTATTTCCTTTGGCTACTGTGTGAATGGCTTTTACTCGTTAAAAACACTACCGTGATTTCTTTTTCCAATCCACAAAATCACAGAATTGAACATGAGCTATTCAGTAAATTCCATGTTATTTTCAGAGCTACTAATATTGTGTCGAACTATGAATCTGACATCATATCTTGAATAATCTTGTAATAATTCAAGAGCTATGAGTTGTGCATTGTCTCCAGTATAATTGCCTCGGTGTTGTTTCCAAGGTACGGGGGGTGGGAGTAATTCCTTTTCCAAAGCAAGTTTCCTGAAAATATTGCAAAACAGTCCCTCTGATTTTTTTCTTTTCAGTTGTTTGTCTCTGGTGTTATTTTCATTATTCAAAAATTGCAAATCTTGTTATTTCCAAATATTGAAATGACATTGTTTCTAAGATTAAGTTTGTAAATCTAATGTGTTTTCCTTGGGCTTTGAGCACTGGTCCTGCTTCTCGGATGTTACATTGAATCCAGTGTTGTTTCCAGAAAAATATCTAGCAATCGTTATTTCCAAAATGTGAATTTTGTTGCTCCAGCTAGTATTAGGAATTGTTTTGTTTCCAGATCATTTCAAGGCAATTCTGAGTTGTTTGTTGATCACCTGAACATATGAACTATGAATGAGTGTAATGTATGGTTTTCAAATCGATGCCAATCAAATCACCAAACTGTCACTTTGAACTTCAATAAATGTGGTTGAAATTATTTCAAAGTATCCCGGTTGTTTTCTTAAAACGCTTCAGTTTAAAAGTTCCATTTTTACAGTTTTTCCAAATGTTAGTTTTTCCAGTGCAGGTTTTTATACCTGTAGTTTTACTCTATTTTTCCAATCTAGCTACTTTTAGCGAAATTCCAAACCTGTTGAAAAACACTTAAGTAAAATCCAAAGAATTTTTTCTTTCGGGTGAACAAAAAGCAACAATGAAACTCACAGTTAAATTCGGTTAATAGAGCCACAAGGATAGTTTTCTTATTCTCCCTGTCAGTTATATTCTATGGAGTATATGCATGGAGTCAAACAGTTGCTACAACAAAACTCAGTTACTGGAATTTGTCACGGTGTCGTAAGCAGTTCCACGAAGTATTCTACGTTGAATGACTTTATACAATGCATGGTATTTGTGTCAAAATATATGTTTCATATGTCTGTTTAATTGTTTAAGCATTCAATCATTTGTTCTATTTAGAAAAACCCTCTCTGTGGCCTTCTATGTAAAATTACCCTCTCTGTGGCCTCGCAATAGAACTGCTCCATTGTGAATGGTGCAGATTGTACCAATCATTTTGTCTGATATACTGTTTATTGAAGAATAAATGATGTGGCTAGACAAGACCTTTGATACCAGGTTATTGTTTAAAAAGATTTGTCGCAGATGATCAATTTTGATTCTGAAATTACTTGAAATCCAAATAGTTATATGTCGACTCACTGGAATTCGTTAAACCTCTAAGGAGGTCAAGTGCACAAGCTTTGCTATCTTCTTTGAAAATGTAACAACTTCAAATTTATTGAAACTGTATTTATTTGCACTTTATTCTTATGATTGAATACAGAAAACTGAATCATAGACGTTCCTGGCAGTTATTACTCAGTATTTCTTTGGAAACTACGTAAACATGCATGTAAAATATTAAGTTGTAGTAAAAACACACCAAAAAACAAAACCGCTTGGCTTCGGTCATTATCACTTTCTCAGGTTCAAATCACATCGTATTCACCAGCACAAATGTCTATAATAATAATTGTACCCATTTTGTTTAACAATAGCATTGTGCCCTTATTTCATAGTTGCCTATTATCTGGGTATTTTAATGACCTTGCGCCAATGTCAGTTACTCAAATTATGTAAATTAAAGGGAGTTTACAGGTTTACAAACAGCATTATTTCAAATGAAAATTGTTTTGTATAAACATTTGTATCCTTTTGAGTTGCACTGCGATTAGAATCTCAAATGTTGTTGATTCAATAATGATTCAATACCGATACAATATGAACTTGCCTGTCTTTGTCAGTGGAAGTGAACTTTCTGTATGTCGGAGTCTGGCCCCTTGTTTGACGGTGATCGAGATGTTTTAAATGTTGTTGGGTGGTGACAAAAGACCGCTTGGTATGAACTTCTTTCGTTTCTCATTTATTTCAACACTGGTAAGATTCCTATTCATTATACTGTTTTGGTCGAAGTCGTAATGAAGGGATGAAAAATGGTAGTGTGTGACATCAACATATTAACACTACATATAGATCCTGTGTATTGGGGAGGAAATTGTGTTAGGAAAATGTGGTATATGGAAAAAATTCACCTAAACTGATGTGAAAATAAATGGAATTGACTAGGCATATAAACCTGGCTTATATCTGCCCAGTAAATTCCATTTTGACATGTGAAAAACTTTGTTTTTTCAAATGACTCTAATTGGAATTATTTTTTCGTTGAAAATATATACCTGTGTTTCAAGACTAGTCCGATAAAAGAATTCACACAGTCTTTTCGGAATTATTATAGATAGCTCATGAAGATGAAATTAAAATACATATTCTTGTATTAACATCTAAGGTAAAAACAAATCAACCATCAACTTCTGAAGCTTTATTTGTTATAATGATATTGTATGTATACGCAAGTCTTTTGCAACAAAACACAAGTACCGAGTATAATTTCTTGAAGGAAAAAATACAAAACTGATTTCTATGTCACACTCCTAACAGCAAATTGTTATTTTTAGAATAATCAGGGTATATTTGGAAATTCTAGCTGCAGTTTAATTTGCGCCCTCCGTAATGAAGGCAAATTTATCATTACAGCGAACATTTGTAAACAAAATAACATGCATTGTCATTTATTGTGAAGGGCAAATTTGACATGGTTCAAAAATGGGTTTTACCATCGAAGGGCAAACATTTTACTGGGTGAACATTTCCTTGTATACAGTGTATTCATTGATGTTACTGAAAATGGTCTTATTTAAGTGAACTCAAATTGTAGCGCAATATCAAATTTAAATGCCTTGATGAATCGGCGCACCCACATAATATGCAATAGAAATCAATACACCGAAACTTCAGTTAGCCCATAATCTATAGCAATATCTAAAGCACAAAAAGCACTATAATTGTAGTAGGAGGAGGCAAAGTGATAAAGGTAGTGACATTGCTTGGGCTCAAACCCGCGACCTTTGGCTCTCAAGCCCGATGCTCTACCGCTAAGCTAAAGGGAAATTCCCTACAGCTGATTTTGTAAGGCAACCTAATTAATCCACATCTTTTACTTAATAAGATAACCACAAAAAATATGAACGCTTACAGTATATGGAAATTTACATATAAAGAACAACAACAAAAGTAGTTTTCTGAATTTAGATTAATAAATATGGTCTGGTTACATTATACATGCATGTCAATATTTCTGTCAACAGTAACAAATATATATATGATACACACAAGTTAATAAGGACTTAAAACATAAAAAGTATTAATCAAGATATGTTCAATTGTGTGTGTAAAAATAGTCTCATTTAATAAATACATTTGTACTAAGTATATATTCAAAAAGCACTCTGGATTATATAAACATCCCCCTTTGAATATATATTTTAATTCTGACAGTGTGAACTTTGAATCAGTAGTTCATTCAGTAACAAATTAGTGATATAAATATTAGCTACTGTGAAATTACATATTTCCGTTGGGCCCAAATTTCTTGGTGTCCTGACAAAACACCATTTCCTGGACACATGGATTTGTGGATAATGAGTACCCACTAAAATGGAGAATTGATTTATATCAAACTTGTTTGTAATTACTTTGGGTACTTTTCATCCATGAATTCTTACAGTCCACAAAGTAATTACAAACAAGTTTGATATAAATCAATTCTCCATTTCAGTGGGTACTCATTATCCACAAAATCAACAAAATTAAAAATCCCACAAAAATTAATGATGAAACGGTATTCTATTTATTTCGGCCACAAAACTGACCAGTTGCAAGGCTATTACATATCCTTTGAAACTTACGGAGGAGTGACACACAACTTTACTGTTACGTTGTCCTGCCTTTCTGTATGTAAAGCAAAGGATCAATCTAATCTACCTGCATCATCTACAAGGTGGCATGTACGAACAGAACCTTCAATTTGATTGTGACATTTCAAGGTCGTATAGATGATATGTGTATGGAGAGCAGAACTCTCCTATTTGAATTTTGCAAATTGTCTAGCCAAGAAATAGCAGCAAATTTCTAACTACTACACCATCCTTCGTCACCTTAAAAAATTGAAACTTAAATGTTTTAACGGTTGGCAGCTCATTTATATATATAGGACATGGTTATATAATGGCAATTTGTCTTATAGTATTCCCGCTGAAGTTTAGATTTTGGGTTGTATTTGGTACATTTTCAAGTTGCTGTACCCCTAGGTACCAAGTTACATAGGACAAATGATGAAAACTGGGGGTATAAGCAACTGTTTGGGGGTTTCTGGGAACACTTTGTCTGTCAAATATACCTGGTTCCAAATATATGCATCAATTCTAATTGCACAAATGTACATAGCAAAGTACAACGATAGAATGTCATATTCATATCTGATATAAATACGTTTGTACTGATCAAGACCCAATGTCACAAGGTTCCATGCAGTTGTCCATTATCACATGGCTTACTGTATTTGTGTATTCATAATTGTATTTATGAATGTCGATTACAAAAAAAATGAACGTTTGAAGAGCCCTTGAATAACACAGACATAAATATGTAAAAGTTGATACGAAACTAACATTACAATAATATTAGTATGATTACTGGTACATCGTAATACAAAAATATCACAGTTATTGATCCTGACACAACTAGAAACATTTTAACATAAAACAAATTAATACATAACGTATGCAGTAAAAGAATTAAAAGCTAATATCATATAAATATAGTAACATTAAAATATAAGGGAAATAAATCTCTTAAAAGCTATGGGACGGTTGATTCTGATATAATACCGACTAAATCTAACAAATAAAAAAACAAAACGGTCATCATCATAGTATTTGAATTGTTGTGGTACAGTGGCGTTAACCAAATTAAATGTCAAAACAAAAGTTGTTTTCCTGTTGGAAAGAAAATTTCGGGATGAAATGTATGGCATTTCACTGTTATTGTACATTTACAATCATGTATAATTGCAAGTGTTTTGAATTAAGTTATAGAAAATATAGGTTTTGGGGGGATTTCAACTTAACCGAAAGCTTACATTTCTAGTTCAATTTGTAAAAAGTTGAAGTGTTTTGCAAAAAGTAATGTTATTTTTGGCTGACTGCCATAGAATTATTTCATTTAAATGACACAGCTATATTGTGATGATTGAAATGCCTGACAATTAAACATCACTAGAATTGGTGCTGCTTTACACTTGTAACCTGTATAGATAATCTGCACATTCAGATTACAGATCACACATGATCATGTCTTTGCCCATCAGTTTTGTTTTGTATTGTTTTTTGACCCATAGACAATTTGAGTCAATTAAGGCCAATTACCAATCAGAGTTTAGGCAATGTAGACCTTATCTAATAGTACAAAATGGAGGTTTGATATTCAGTACCTCTTCAAGTCCTCTTTTTGTATGTCCTGATAACTTGGTGGTGCATCAGGATTTGGCTGTGGTGTATAAACTGGGGGTTGTGGGCCAGACGGTCCAGGATGTCCTGGCGGTGGACCATATGGTCCAGACTGTGGTGGTGGACCAAATGGTCCAGACTGTGGTGGTGGTGGGCCAGGCGGGGTTGGTTGTGCCTGAAAGATTGGCTGGGACACAATACTTATTTGTGGCTGTTGGGGAGTAGGATTGACATGGACTGTAGGCCTTCTCTTTTTGGTTGAATTGACGACCATTGCAATGAAGCAGAGAACGTCAAAAAAGATGTCAAAAAATGTTATGAAAGTGAAGGCAATGAGGGCTGAATTTGTACCAGCACTTTGGCTGTAGGCTATCTGGTTTGCGAACAAAGTAACGGACAAGCAAAACGAAAAGAATTTGTACTGGAAGAACAGGGTATCAAAGCTACGGACAGAGTCGAAGCACTTGCAAGCCGAGGTCAGTCCCTTTCTAGCGCAGAAGTTCATGATAGCAGCAATCACCATAATGATAACGATTACAGCGAAAATACAGGTAAAGGTGATCAAGTAAATTGTTAAAGGGTGTGTGATCTGAAGGAAAAGAAACAAGGCAAAATCGAATGACAGACAGAACAGGACTCGGAGGAAGAACAACAGCACAAAGTTGTTTTGGATTGGTTCGTTGAGGCTTATTACCTTGTCACTCAGAGAGTAGAGGACTCGTAGCGTTAAGTCCAGAACAGGATAGGCTATGTGGTCTCTGACTGGTCGAAACAGAGGAATTCTATCGTTAACAATCATGGACAAGACCAAGAATGCTCCAACGATTACAAGTAAAAAGAAAACGATACCACAAATACATTTGGTGTATAAAATACAGTCCCATTCCTCATAAGTGTCGGCATTAATGACTGCCGTGTTCGATACCTGCATAACATTGGTGGAGTTTTGTACAATGTTTTGATTGATCACGAGATTTTGAGCGTTGGGAGCGTTGATGTTATTGTTATTTTGTTGTGGTGACGCAATGGTGTTTGCCTGATTGATCATTGTGATCTGGGATTGAACTCTCTGCTGAAACTAGGGCTTTCAGTTATTTTGATTTTACAGATTTTTTATTTTTTTTAAAGGATGTCTTTTAATTTAAACTTTCCTTGAAAATCAGACTTAAATCAGATCAATTGATTATGTAGTAAAAATGAAAAAAAATACATATATAATGAATATTATACAAGAAATTGTAGATGCTTTATAGATTAAAATATAACTTCAATTGAAATATGATTGCGACAGTTCGGCTCTGGCAATTTTAGATAACTTCAAATTCAGATTGAAATCTTTTGTTCAGAAATCAGCGGAGGAAGTGAACACGTTTTTGTGTTCAGATGTAAAATTCCAGTACTTTTTACCTTGTTTTTCGTGGCAACTGTGAACGTAGTATCCTTTACACATTTGAAAAACACACGGATGAGCTCTTTTTCACTTCCAAACGGAATCCACTCAAAATGTAATCATTTCAGTTAAATAAAGACATCCACCCGGTTTCCAGAACTGAATCTGCCCTAGGCCTTCCTTCGGGAACTTAGAATTCAATGTTGTTTTCAGGACTTTGACTGCTCACTCTGGTTTTTTTCCTCAGAACTTTGAAACCGCTTTTATTTTCATTATTTCAATGTTTTGAATCCTTTCGTTAGAGCAGGAATTGTTTCTCGAAATGAGATCCGACTGGTGTTGTTTCTAGATGTAAATGACTGTCGCAGGTTTGTTACAGACCTATGGAATGTAGTCGTGTCGATTCTTGAATTTAGATAATGAATCTAACGTTTCCTCAGCAGTATGAAGCCCTTTTGTTTGTTGGACTTGTAGTAGTAATATAGTTTTGGTTATGTTCTTCAAGTGGTCTCTGTCAAATTTAGTGCATTGTTCACAAAACTGATTTTAATTACTGATACAACATTCCTCTCACTTTTGTACTGCATTCAATGAATATTGTAAAAAAAAAAACCTTCCTATTTTTCAATATTACAAGTTCAATTATTTGATCATGTGTTGATTTTTTCTGATACATGTAACAGGTAGTTTTTGTCCTTTTTTTCTGAAACTAGCTGCTGTCACTGAAATTCCAAATGTGTTATTATCAGCAACCCCTACGTCACATCAAAGTAAAGTGTACTTCCAGCTCAATAAGATGCAATGAACCTCTCCGGAAAGTTAAGTTGAAAAAGAAATTCAAATTCATGATCCTCTCAGTCTGTTGTGTTTTATCTGAATAAACTAAATGAACCAGGGAGGGCCCGGGCCCGTTGCTACAACGGTTGGCAGTTACCAGGTACCATCTAGAAATTTCATTGGGTAATTTTTCCACGAAAAAAAGGCTTATTAGCATAGACATGAAACCCTGTAAAAGTTGGGCTTATGTTTTGCACAATGGGTAGTATTACATCAAATGTAGTTAGAATCAATGACCCGGAGTAAGCTAGTTGCTACAACATCACTAGTCAGTTACAAGAATTCCTAATTGTTTTTAACCTGTTCCACGAAAAGTTATTGACATATTATGGCTTTTGATATCTGGTCATGACCAATTGTAATGAGATATAGTTGTACAAATATTTAAATTCTCAACACCCGTGCTCTGAAGACTCTTTTTATTACTATACAACTGTTATATTGCACCCTATCAAATTGCAAGAAAATAACTCAAAAACACGTACCTATTAAATGTCTATAGCAAATTCCTACAGTGACCATAAAAAAATAAATATTATGTGTAGCAAGAGTCGCTCTACGTCCAAGCTTTCAGGCCTAGCCTTTCATTTTAGGGATTGAATGATCTTCAGCCTTAAGTGCACTTCCTGTATTCCAATGTGGATGTGACATGAGAGTTAGGACCATTCCATCCGTGATGAAGGGCTTCAAAATCATTGACATAGAATGACTGGTGCTATGTTCTTACATGGTAATTTAACACAATAGGATGTTACGTAGCAGAGCAGTCTGTCTCGAAGGCATCTTACCAGGTAAAGCTTGTACCTACCTTGTGTGAAAGCTGTGGGTTGTACAGGTAATCTGGTTTGTATGGGTCTGTATTTCCAGCAGCTTAATTATAGTGCCATAACCCCTTAAATTACCTACAGCAAAGAAACTGTTATGCCTGACCTAAACTTCATATTGTACTGAACTCTATCCAGGCAGGTCAAATCGATCAGTAGTTATATATATTTGGAGGCACGGTTGTCTAGTGGTAGGACGCCAGGCTCTTGACCGAAGGGTTGCGGGTTCAAGTCGTGGCACAGCACTTTGTTGTATCTTTGAGCAAGATACTTTACTCAGCTTGTTCGAGTCTACTCGGCTGTAAACGAGTATGTGGTTGGGCAGTGCTATAATTGTAGAAAGTTAGCTGGGAACGTCGAAATGGCAGCACTGGCTGTATGCTCCCCAGTGAGTTGAGAAAGATATTGGCTGTGGTTGCAAAGGCCCTATAACCACGGATAATAATTTGTAAACCGATTTGAGACGACGTATGAACTAGGTTGTGATAAAGGAGTATTTAAGAACCTCAAATTATTATTATTATATAAGGGTACAGTGTTTTGCTCACTACCAAAACCCATATACTTCCAACTGTGGTCCGAACCCTACAACCTTGTGGTCATAATAGACCGACACACTACCAAATGTGTCATATGAAATTGAATATAACATGTTTGAATGCAACATTTGGTTCACCCTTTGTCAGTATAATGTGACCGGCTGGAAGGTTGTGCTGGGTGCCTTTAATTTGGCATAGAGTTTTTTTTAGTGAGATAGCACTATAAAGTCTGCATCAAATCCACGTTTTCACAAGGAGGCAAATACATCATCATACCCTGCCTCCGGCTCACATACACATGCATGCATACACAACACACATGGAGGCACGTCCTTAAATGACCTTAGCTGTTTAAAGGACGTTAAACAATATAAAACCAAACCAAACCAAAGCAAGGGTGCAACGACCAGAACAAGTATTGATATATATCCTTCAATAAACATAGGGAGCATCACATATTTCTGACTCAAAGTAAAGGGATGTAAGAAACAGGACTGTTGGAATTTTTAATGAACTGCAAAATATATATTACTAGACATGGGCTTGTTGAAGATGTAAACCATGACCTAACTACCACCCCTTTCCTCTCTCATAACAATGAAGATTATGTTAGATTTCTAATCTGAACACAATCTAAATGAAAATCAGAAACAAAAGGGTATATTTTCTGGAAAATAATGTTCTGTAGTTAAGTTTCCTCGGAAAGACAGAAAAAAGATCAAAGATGTAATTATATAACTCAGGTGTTGTTTTGGAGATTTTTTCAGTTGATGTTGGGTCTAAGTTTACAAGTTGTCAAGATGAAAAATGATGTGGCAAAAAGGCCATAACTCTGCAAAAAAACGGTGAAACAAAAAGAATAAAGCAAGGAGCACAGTTCCATAATAAGGTTATCATATTTACAAAGTTTCCTTGAAATAGATCTGGTTAAAGTTTAGAAGGAGCAGTTACTAACAAATGATTTCTAAATCAGAACAGACAGATAGCTATAGGCAGACAGACAAACTGATTCAAGTATATCCCCTTAACACATTCATCCCTGAAGACACATTTGAACCCTTCCAATTCAAAGGTTGGATAAGTCCATTATGAAATTTCAGGGGTGAATGAGTTAAATCCATTGCAGGGGGTACAAAACACTGCTATTTTCTTGAGTGCTAGTCCTACATTTTAGTCCCCATCAAATTAAAACTTCCATGAAGCATTCATGATCTTTCTACTACATTGTATAAGTAATGCTATAGATATTTTTCCCTTGTAGTTTGAGTGGTTATAGGGTCAATCTTAACTGACCTTGTCTGTGGTCAGACAACTCGAAGGAAGTTGCCTTTTTGTTCCCTCTGTGAGACATGTCTCATTGCTGACCAACAGGTACTCCCCCTCAATGGTCATCTCAAGGTCAGATATGCCACGCATAAGTGGTGCTCCCCTGCTTGTGCTCCCTCTTAAACTGCATTTGACAATGTACAGGTCTGAGGCGATTTTTATAGCAGAATTTGTGAGAGGAAGCTTTGATGAGGAGTATTATTTATATTGTATGTTGGTAGTTCTTGTTTGTGATTGAAAGTCTTGATGTGGAGTAATATTTGTATGGTATGTTTGTGGTTCTTGTTTGTGAGTGGAAGTCTTGATGTGGAGTAATATTTGTATGGTATGCTGGTGGTTCTTGTTTGTGAGTGGAAGCCTTGATGAGGAGTAATATTTGTATGTAATGTTGGTGGTTTTTGTTTGTGAGTGGAAGTCTTGATGTGGAGTAATATTTGTATGGCATGTTGGTGGTTCTTGTTTGTGAGTGGAAGTCTTGATGTGGAGTAATATTTGTATGGTATGCTGGTGGTTCTTGTTTGTGATTGGAAGCTTTGATGAGGAGTATTATTTATATTGTATGTTGGTAGTTCTTGTTTGTGATTGAAAGTCTTGATGTGGAGTAATATTTGTATGGTATGTTGGTGGTTCTTGTTTGTGAGTGGAAGTATTGATGTGGAGTAATATTTGTATGGTATGTTGTGGTTTTTGTTTGTGAGTGGAAGTTTTGATGTGGAGTAAAATTTGTATGGGATGTTGTGGTTCTTGTTTGTGAGTGGAAGTCTTGATGTGGAGCAATATTTGTATGGTATGCTGGTGGTTCTTGTTTGTGAGTGGAAGCCTTGATGAGGAGTAATATTTGTATGTAATGTTGGTGGTTCTTGTTTGTGAGTGAAAGTCTTGATGTGGAGTAATATTTGTATGGTATGCTGGTGGTTCTTGTTTGTGAGTGGAAGTCTTGATGTGGAGCAATATTTGTATGGTATGCTGGTGGTTCTTGTTTGTGAGGGGAAGTCTTGATGTGGAGTAATATTTGTATGGTATGTTGGTGGTTCTTGTTTGTGAGCGGAAGTCTAGATGTGGAGTAATATTTGTATGGTATGTTGGTGGTTCTTGTTTGTGAGTGAAAGTCTTGATGTGGAGTAAAATAATATTTGTATGAAGTGTTGGTGGTTCTTAGCTTTCACAATCGATCTGATGTATATGATGGGTGTTGCATAGGTTCTATAGTTTTGTGGTGAATGTGAAGAGTTCCTTCAGGGAAAGTAAACACTTAAAAAAGTATGAACAAATCTCAACGTCATCTAGAAAACATAATAAAACATTAAGTATATTCAGCCACATGCAGTCTTAAGTAATAAAGATGTAAAAGTGAACGATATCCACCTAATGTAGCCTTGGGCCTGATAGTATTTAGAAATACCCTCTATATGGCCTTTAAATGTATAAAATTACCCTCTTTGTGGCCTCGCAAATAAAAATTTCCAAATATGAATGGCGAATATTGTACTAATCATTTTGTCTTGTACACTATTTATTGGAGTGTACATGATGTGACCAGATATCTAAACTGTCAAAACTGGGTCTTAGTTTTGTAAAGAGTCGTCACAGACGGTCAATATTGATTTTCAGAGTATATATGTGACCTGAATATTCAAGATTCAAGATTCAAGAAGCTTTATTTAACATCGCATATACATGTAACATAGTAACATTAGCACTGTAGTGCTATTTTTGCGACAAAACATATATAAAATTTAACAAGGATCACAGTACTTATGAATAACTATAAAAACAGGACAACAACTCAAATTAGATATGCTAAAATTATACAGTAGAGCATATGATATCACACTTGAATGTCACACCAGTGTTACAAAAGACAAGTTAAGACACTATACTAGTGTAATGTACATATATGCTAATGTAGCAAAGTGTAAAAATTTACAGGATACACACTAATATAGTGTGAATTAAAAAGAGACAATGAAGTCATAAATAGAAACAAGAGCTATAATTATGATATTGTAACAAAGTAATGATCCTTTAAATAATGGAGCTCAAATCTAAAATAAATATCAATTATATAATAAGTATATTACTGAAGTACATTAAATTAAATAACACAAGCAGCAGTGAAATTAAATAGTTGTAGTATAAAACATGTAGGTAGATTCCAAAGGGGGACAACTCACACTATATGTTGTGTGCAGATAGCACATGAGCAGACATTTTTGTTCCAGGTGCGGAGCAGCCCACAAAACAACTTAAAGTATAGAATAGGCTTTGGTATTGTTTTATGGCCCATCAACAATTTGTCTCATTCCCCCCTGAAATTTCATAATGAACCATTCCAGCCTTTGAATTGAAGGAATTCAGGGGTGAATGAGTTAAGGCATTTAGGGCCACCTGGATATGCAAATTCTGATAATGATAGGTAAGGTTAAGGTTTAATTTCAGATTTCAACACTTTTTAAGGGAGTTATGGTCCTTTATGCGAAATAACTTGCTCTACCGACTTTAATTTTGTATGTATATTGATGAAATTTCGCCTATATGTAAGGAGCCAAAATCTCTCAAACGAGTTCCCATTTCAATAACAAGGTCAAGGTCACTAAATGATGTATAAACTACCAGTATCTGACGGGGGTATTAGTTATCATCCAGATGACATTTCTAGTTTTTCCATGGCATATTTTTTTTCACACCAGAAAATGTACTCTGTGTGTTGTCGGCATCATAAGCTTTATTGCACTAAAACTTGAGCCATTTTGTAAAAGCACAGAATATTTTAACAATGAACAACATATATATTTACAAACATTCATGTCTCGAGTGTACATATATTTTGCTGGTTTTATAACTTACACATTACAGTTCAAATCATTTCACACAGTTATTTCACATTTTGTTTTAATTCATTTCATATTTTCTTCAAAATGTTTCTCGTTTATTTCAGATTCATTTCCATTTTTCTGTCTAAATACTTACGCTGAACCATTAGTGTTCAATAAAACATGTTTAGAACTGAAAATTAACATCAAGATACCATAACTAGATAGTATTTACTTCATATGGCCATTCATGGAATGAGTCTGTGAATTATCCTCATATAATTAAGGTTTTCTGATCTTAGATTGTCCTTATACAGAGGTGGTCCATATATGAAGGTTGTCATTTTACACAGGTGGTCCGTATTCCCGGGGTTTACTAATTCATAGATTCTTTTGAATGGATTGTCTGTTTATACCAGAGATTGTTACAAGCAGGTTTGAGTCAGTTACCTCAAATATAGTTGGTCATGTGATGAGTCGTTATTATACACAGATTGTCTTTATGCTTTGATGGTTGCTATGCACAGGTTCTCCTTTTATATAGGTGACATAATACACAGGTGATGGATCTGTAGAGACGATTTTAACAAGTGACCTTGGCCAAGCACACTGTCATACTAAACAAGAAACCTTTTACACAGATGATAGTGATTCAAAGGTGGTCCTTTTATAGAGGTTGTTCTTAAGCACAGGTAAACTTATGCACAGCCATTATATCCATACCGATGATTGGTGATGACGGATGACCTTGACTTGTATATCCTACATACCTTTTACACAGAAAATCATCATTCGCAGGTGGTCTATATATATAGGTGGTCCTTATTCACAGACAACCTATATTCACAGGTGTCCTTTTAAAGAGGTCGTCCTTATGCATAGATGATAGTTATTCACAAGTGGTCTTTATTCATAGATGATCATTTTCACAGGTGGTCCCAATATAGAGGTGGTCCTTTTACACAGGTGGTCCCTTAATAGAACTATAGATTTGATACATTAGGTTGGATAAATAGTGCCACCACGATTACTCTTACACTTCTCGTATATGAAGATCGCCATGGCAACCAGGATGAGGAACAAGTCGATAGATACTATGATGAGGAGAACTGTTTCTACAGTGTTAAACACGGCCGATTTATAAACAAGCATGTAAATGAATATGAAGGAAGCGTGGGTTAGAGAAGAGATCTTGTAGAAGAAGAAGAATCGTTCGTAATGAGCAGCTACGTTACAGTAACAGCAGCCATCCATACACTTTACACAGCAGAAATACAGAGAGTAAAAAACAACCCAGAACCCTACCAGTCCCACCAGGTAAAGGGGTAGGAACACGTTGACGAAGAACGTGCTCAGTCCACCGAAATCCCAGTAGACAAGGAGGAAAATAACTTCAGCCATGTCGAATAAAAACGACACCACCACGCGAATCATGAAGTTCAGGATTAGTTTACTCCCGTTGAGCATTTGCAGGAAACGTAAAGTCAAATCAACGACAGCTCTCTCAATGTAGTGAGGATGTTCACCGTCAATTTGGATGGTTTTTATGGTGAAAAACCCCATGGCGATGAAAGAAATTAGCTTACACTTTAAAAACTGTTTCCGTTTTCTAATCAGTGCAGTACAAAGCTACTGGTGTCTTTATAAACTGTTACAATAACATTTGTAAATGTTCAGTAGCTGATACTGGCACTCGTTCAAATTTGGAATCCTTTGAACAGTCCGTAGTAAAGATGAAAATTCACTGGTTCAACTTTTAAATTCACACTCGTTCATTTCTTCTTAGAATGTTCGAGCTGGTTCATTTCTTCCGACACTTTAGTGACCTTTAAAAAGTTCCTGAATTTCTGGTTCAGCTCGGAGTCTTTGGCTACGTTCAGAACAGACCTACTTCCTCCACCTAGTAACGAGGTATTTGTCTTTGAACAACACAGATTGTGTATTGGTTTGGACTATAGAATTGAAGTCAATTAATGTAGATATATATATACATAAATGTACACCTGCCAATGGCCTGATTGGTTTGGGTTTTGTAACAATGTAATTTGATTCATTTAACAACAAATTTTTAAAAATATATTGATTTATGGAACAAAAAGTTACCATTTTCAGATCAAAGTTCCCAAATAAAAGAAAGAAAATAATACTTATCAGGCATTTAGTTTGGTCAAGACATTTTGAAATTATCTCATTAAGCTAACAAATGTATTAAAGTTGTAATTAAGAATTGTTAGCTAAATGCATATGAAGATAAAATTTCAATCAAGATTGTTTTGATAACATTTAAAATCCAAAAGCAAAATATAGCTCTCCTCGAATTCGGAAGGATCCCCCCTAGATAACATGCCAGATATACTTTTTTTTTTTAAAGATTTTTAAACAATAACAATTAAAAAATTCCGTCTGATGCATCGTAAAGTTAACCAGACTTTGAACAAGCTAGTCCCTTTGTCTATAAAACATTTAAATGTCTGTCTATTGTATTGCATTTTATTACAAAGTATACATATACCAACCTTAAAGTGTCTGTTAGGTACAACTACCGTTACTTCCTTGTAAAACATGAGCATTGATCTCTGGTCTCGCTAATAAGGACACAGATACCTTGAAATCTTGATCGACCCCAGATAGCTTATTGAACCCACTTCAGTTTCAATCCTTTTTAGTAGCCAAGCCCCTAAACATTTCTACTGGCTACCTAAGTCTTGTAAAAGGAACCCCAGCAGGAAAACAAAAACAGGAGTTACTGTTGGTGTTTTAAAGTGGTAATTATGGTACTGAATGTTTTGATATGTAAATCACATCCCATTGGATACTTTACAACCCTCTGTATATTTCTGTCTTATTTCTTGCTATCTAATTTCTGTTTCCAATGGTGTGTTCCTAGGCACCTGTCATCATATGACCCCAACTGTTACGAGGACGTTTAAAACCCCAAACAAACAAATAATGATAATGGAGGGATGGATGGAGGTCGTAAATTTAATTCTTATCCAGGCATTATGTACTTCTAGAACAGGTACTTATCTATAGATGAATGTAAAATTCACAAAAGACTATAGATAACCATGCTATACTGCACAGGGTTTGGTGACATGTCAAGGCCTAGGGTATCGATGAACAAAAAATGATGAAAATGGAAAAAAATGGACCTTGAAATATGTTGGCGGTAGGTGAGATCGCAAATGTATGGAGGTGCATTATATAGAGATTATTTTGTATGTTAATAACAATTATCAGGGGAATACTTTTGTAGAAGTGTAGATTGATACGTTTTGCAAAAAGCCCATGCCTAATAATAAGCCCACCCATGTCTTTTGCCATTTGTTAAAAATGCTAACAAATGCTTTGACATTTTCCTATAATAAGCCCACTCATTCCCCGAATTGGAGTAAAGAGATTACGTGTTGTTCCCTGGGCATATTGCAGGATAAATATGGTATATCACAATCAAGACCTCCATCTCAACGTCAGGGTCACTGATATAATGTTGTTCTCTGATGAGGTGTGAAACTAATTACATAAACGAAGAGCAATAGAGGCCATGTACTGTCTTAAAATAGTTATCTATCGCGTCTGTTTCTGTGTCACCTGCAATGTGAGGCAACATGAAGGTATATTACTATGTCGTCAGCGGCGTCATCGGTTGAGGCGTCCGAAACAAGGTTTCCATGCGATAAGTTGAGTTTTCTTTGGTTGATTTAATTCAAACTTGGTACACACATTGCATACCAATATAGCTTGAATGAGTTTGCATTTCAGAAGTCAACATACATTTTTGTGGAGTTTTGCCTCTTTTATTGCCAAATAAGGGCATTGTGTAGTAAATGCAAGAACTTTAATATTTTTTAATCAATTCCTGTCAAATTTTGTACGGTAATGCTAGAAGCAATAATGTTTAACACATATTATGTTTTTTTCTGTTGAGTTTCAACTCTCCGCATTTTGGCATACCGCGCTTGACATAGCAACGCTGTTCATCGTTTTTGCCATTAATTTTTGCTTGTTTATGCGATAACTCAAGCCAAAACTCTTTTCTCACTAAAAGCGCTGAGCAGGCGACACATCCACTCTTGTGGAATTCTTGTGTTTTCTTATTGGTCCAAAAATCTGCCAGCCTAAGGTCCGTACAAACGTGCACGATAGCCACCTTCTTTCTTTTTATATACCATTTATCAAATGTCTAAACTAATGTAAAGATTATCAACTGCACATTTTTCTGTACCCTGGGACCAATTTGTGTCACTAGAGTACAGAAATTCTCAGAAACAAAATATACATGCATGTACCTGATAAATTCTTTACCCAAAGTGACAATCTGGAACACACACTACAGCTTAAAAACGGTGAATCAGCACAATACGTTTGGAACTAAGATTAATTACGTTTAAATCTGGGCATCGTTTCAGCTCATATTTGTTGAGATAACCTTAAATGGCTGTCACCTGGAGATGGGTTAATATCGTGGAGTTGTCAGATCCTTGTTTATAAAAGACCTAAGATAAACTGAAGGCTGTTATTGATCCTATGCTTGGATTTAAATGGAATAGAGTGAACACGAGAGCAGACTGGTTTACAGAGACATGCATACAATGTTCACACGCGTCAAATAACTTTTTGATATAATGTTTTTCCCCCCCCAATGGTACAATTAATAATTTGCAGGTAAAAAAGACACATAATTCACAAGATAACTTTTTTGCAGTTTGTAGTTTGATAAGTTCCAATGCGGACTAACGGAAATGATAATATCGCCAGATTAAATTTTATTTGCAGAAATATTTTGACCATGAAAATAGGAATTCAAAAAATAACAGCTTTGCAGAATTTAAAAAAATACCTGTCTCTTTTATTAATTATCTCCCTTGTTTCTGTTTTTGAAGGCTCTGTAATGGGTTAATCCACAATTTCATCCTCCTCTATACCCTGACAAATACTGACAACATGTACAACCTATGGCATCTTAGGTCTGATCAATGTTGTTCTAGTTATTTTGCTATGAATCAGCAGTAGAAATATATATATATGGGACCAGCATATAGTGTGTGTAATTGTCAACCTTGGTTGTAAGAACACTTCTAACAGTGGGTGCCTTTAACCCATTCACCCCTAACGTCACATTTGAACCTAACCAGATCAAAGACTGGGCAAGTCCAGTATAAATATGTAGGGGTGAATGAGTTAAACCAACTATTGCTTCATACCTATATAGTCCTCTGTTTATACGTTTGACAGGTTAGTTCTATCCGTTTGCCCTTGGTTGAAAATTTCATCATTTCTAAAATCTCAGCAGAACTTCTAAATTTTCAAGCAAGCTGATTTGGTAGTTTTGGTGCATGGTGTGATTCGCATTGCAATGTCAGATATGCAGGGGATGTAACTGTTTTGTGATTGTGTTTTATGTAAGAGTTTTATTATTTGTTTGGTTGTAGGATCTTTACCCAGAAGTCAAGCAACAGGAAAGTCGATTCCTCTGTTCCGGAGGTAAGTTTTTTCTCTCCAATAAAACCATTTCGCTGTATTGTAACTTTGAGTATGTTGATTCAAATTTACACATTTATACTGTTTGTGTACGAGAGATCCTCATAAAAATGAAGAATTGATACAGTAGTATCAGCAGTAGTATCAATGCAATATTTTCTTGTGTACTCTTAAAAATATCTGTTAATTAACATAACTAGAGTTCATAAAAATAGGATTCAAATCTTTTAAAAAGGAGGTACAATTCACAGTAAGGTAGCATATCTCCTTAAGAAATTGTCAAAATATAAAAGAAATCTAATACAACTTGGCTGATTTTAGGATTCAACTACAAACATGTATGTGTCTGACTCACTGCATGACTTACCTTACACAGTGACAATGGAGATGTGACAATATCAATCACTTTGACCTTCATTGGAAATATCAAAGAATGACCTTGACATTTATTAACAAATTGTTTCTTTTCATTGTATCGTGTATGATTTCAATATTCATTGAATTTGTCTTACTTTCCTTGTTAATATGAAATTCTGTCTGTCTTCCTGAAGGATTCATTGGGTACGCCAAAGACATCGTCGAAATCATCAACCACAAGGCGATACGTAACAAGGAGGATGACCAGCTGTATTACACGGAAATCTTCCTGGACAAAACCCTGCGGGTAAGTGACCTTGACCCTGATCAGTTCTGGGTTGAAGGTGTCGTCGCACAACTAAATTTATAATTATAATTATTGCTCAATTAATACACATCTGTCATTGAAATTTATATCACTTCATTTATAGCAATTCTAGTTCATTTTCTTAAATCTCAATCATTGCATATTTTTTCTTCATCTAATGTCAGTTAAATACATTTTACAGCTCTTTAGTTTTCTGATAAATGATTTTAAAAGATTTTTTTATTATTTTGTTCTCATTTTCAAAACAACTTTTTTTTCTCTCCTTTTGGCATTATGAGAAACATCATTTGAATATTATGATTTTAACTTGCTCATTAGGTTACCAGGTCAGCAAGTAGAAAGATGCACTGTAATATACAGGTTTAAATGGGTCTGTACATATGTTACAGACTTTTAACCCAGTCACCCCTCAATCCACTTCACCCCTAAATTCACATTTAAACTTTACCAAATCAAAGACTTGGCAAGTCCATTTTAAAAATGTAGGGGCGAATGAGTTAAATGTTGTGCATGATCAAGATTCTAGTGACCTACAACTACTTCCTTGTGGCTTTATTGGAAATTGTCAGGGTTCTCAGAATTTGAATATAGGGCACACGATCGTTGATTTCAGGTGTAATTGATTACCCTACAGTCTATAAGGTGTAATCCGACGTCTAGCTGAGGGCGTGTAGATAATACGATTTGGTGAGACCTACAATTTTCCTGCAGACTTATTGATGATCTATAACCAGGAAATTTATAACTATATAAATACTGCTAATGATGATATGATTATGCAGAAATTATTATTTCAAGCATATATAATTTTATCAATCCAATTCTGAATTATTATTAATTACTGAGTTAACTTTGGGGTGTATAGCAGTGGATGGGGCTGTAAAGCAGTGGATGGGGCTGTATAGCAGTAGATGGGGCTGTATAGCAGTGGATGGGGCTGTATAGCAGTGGATGGGGCTGTATAGCAGTGGGATGGGGCTGTATAGCAGTGGATGGGGCTGTATAGCAGTAGATGGGGCTGTATAGCAGTGGATGGGGGTGTATAGCAGTGGATGGGGCTGTATTGCAGTGGATGGGACTGTATAGCAGTGGATGGGGCTTTATAGCAGCGGATGGGGCTGTATAGCAGGGGATGGGGCTAGTTAAAATATAAATCATCATGTTTTCTTATCGCTTTAAATATTTTTACATGATTGCAGGTGGATGGAGCTGTATAGCAGTTGTATAGCCGTGGTTGGGGCTGTATATATAGCAGTGGATGAGGCTGTATAGCAGTGGATGGGGCTGTGGATGGGGCTGTATAGCAGTGGGATGGGGCTGGATAGCAGTGGATGGGGCTGTATAGCAGCGGATGGGGCTGTATAGCAGGGGATGGGGCTAGTTAAAATATAAATCATCATTTTTTCTTATCCCTTTAAATATTTTTACATGATTGCAGGTGGATGGAGCTGTATAGCAGTTGTATAGCCGTGGTTGGGGCTGTATATATAGCAGTGGATGAGGCTGTATAGCAGTGGATGGGGCTGTAGATGGGGCTGTATAGCAGTGGAAGGGGCTGTATAGCAGTGGATGGGGCGGTATAGCAGTGGATGGGGCTGTATATATAGCAGTGGATGAGGCTGTATAGCAGTGGATGGGGCTGTGGATGGGGCTGGATAGCAGTGGATGGGGGTGTATAGCAGTAGATGGGGCTGTATAGCAGTGGGTGGGGCTGTATAGCAGTGGGATGGGGCTGGATAGCAGTGGATGGGGCTGTATAGCCGTGGGATGGGGCTGTATAGCAGTGGATGTGGCTGTATAGCAGTGGATGGGGCTGTGGATGGGGCTGTAAAGCAGTGGAGGGGGCTGTAAAGCAGTGGATGGGGCTGGAAAGCAGTGGATGGGGCTGGATAGCAGTGGATGGGGGTGTATAGCAGTAGATGGGGCTGTATAGTAGTGGATGGGGCTGTATAGCAGTGGAGGGGGCTGTATAGCAGTGGATGGGGCGGTATATATAGCAGTGGATGGGGCTGTATAGGAGTGGATGGGGCTGTATAGCAGTGGGATGGGGCTGGATAGCAGTGGATGGGGCTGTAGAGCAGTGGATGGGGCTGTAAAGCAGTGGATGGGGCTGGATAGCAGTGGATGGGGCTGTAGAGCAGTGGATGGGGCTGTAAAGCAGGGGATGGGGCTGTATAGCAGTGGATGTGGCTGTATAGCAGTGGATGGGGCTGCAAAGCAGTGGATGGGGCTGTAAAGCAGTGGGTGGGGCTGTATAGCAGTGGGATGGGGCTGGATAGCAGTGGATGGGGCTGGATAGCAGTGGATGGGGGTGTATAGCAGTAGATGGGGCTGTATAGCAGTCGACGGGGCTGTATAGAAGTGGATGGGACTGTATAGCAGTGGGTGGGGTGTAAAGCAGTGAATGGGGCTGTATAACCATGGATGGGGCTGTATAGCAGTGGATTGGGCTGTATAGCAGTGGATGGGGCTAGGTAAAATATAAATCATCATTTTTTCTTCTCACTTTAAATATTTTTACATGATTGCAGGTGGATGGAGCTGTATAGCAGTTGTATAGCCGTGGTTGGGGCTGTATATATAGCAGTGGATGGGGCGGTATAGCAGTGGATGGGGCTGTATATATAGCAGTGGATGGGGCTGGATAGCAGTGGATGGGGCTGTATAGCAGTTGATTGAGCTGTATAGCAGTGAATGGGGCTGTATAACCATGGGTGGGGCTGTATAGCAGTGGATTGAGCTGTAAAGCAGTATCCAATTCTGAATTATTATTAATTACTGAGTTAACTTTGGGGTGTATAGCAGTGGATGTGGCTGTAAAGCAGTGGATGGGGCTGGATAGCAGTGGGATGGGGCTGTATAGCAGTGCATGGGGCTGTATAGCAGTAGATGGGGCTGTATAGGAGTGGATGGGGCTGTATAGCAGTGGCTGGGGCTGTATAGCAGTGGATGGGGCTCTAAAGCAGTAGGATGGGGCTGTATAGCAGTGGATGTGGCTGTATAGCAGTGGATGGGGCTGTGGATGGGGGTGTATTGGAGTGGATGGGGGTGTATAGCAGTGGATTGAGCTGTATAGCAGTGAATGGGGCTGTATAACCATGGATGGGGCTGTATAGCAGTGGATGTGGCTGTATAGCAGTGGATGGGGCTGTGGATGGGGCTGGATAGCAGTGGATGGGGCTGGATAGCAGTGGATGGGGCTGTAGAGCAGTGGATGGGGCTGTAAAGCAGTGGGTGGGGCTGTATAGCAGTGGGATGGGGCTGGATAGCAGTGGATGGGGCTGTATAGCAGCGGATGGGGCTGTATAGCAGTGGAGGGGGCTGTATAGCAGTGGATGGGGCGGTATAGCAGTGGATGGGGCTGTATAGCAGTGGATGGGGCTAGTTAAAATATAAATCATCATTTTTTCTTATCACTTTAAATATTTTTACATGATTGCAGCAATTCCACTCCATGAATGTATCTACCTGTTCTATTCTAGAAAGGAACAAATAATAATTTTAAAATTACAAAGTTTTTAATTTAATTTAATTTAGTAGAAAAATTCTTAAGTTTAATTTCATAAAAAAGTTTTAAGGTTTGTTTTTGTAAAATAAAGTTTAAAAGTTTATAAAGTTTTTTGTTCATATTTTTATTTTTTAAGTTTAAACATGATTTGTATAAGAATTAAGGACAAGTTTCTGGATATAATGTATTGACTTCACAAATTGTTTCTTTTTTTTCTCAGGAAAAATGGAGCATCAAATTGGACACTAAATCAGAAATATTTCAAAATCTTCACGGCGTTTTAGGTAAGAATGTGATTTATTTACAAGCTGATGTTTTCCTGATACTGGTACGTTATAATGTTGGCCTACTCCTTTAGCTTTGGTACAAATATTTTGCTACCATTTTATTGCTTTTTGGCTTATTTATCATGTTAGACTAATACCCAAGGTGCAATACAGGCCATGAAAAGTGTTTGAATTGAGGTCGATGCTTAAAGAAGTACTAGAAATACCTGGTTCTTTCCAAGAAAGATGCTGGAATATGCTCAGTTTTTATCTCACAAAGTAGCTTTTACGGCGACGGTGGCATCAACATTAACTTTGCGTTTTAAGTTAGTTTCACTGAAAGTATAAGTGCTAGACCAACCAAACTTGGACTGGTACCATAGATGCATCTTAGGTAGTACATCTCAACCCATGCATCAAATACTGGATGCGGCCTACCTTTCATGGTCCATTGACTTTGTCAGCATCTACATCACCATTAAGTTTTTGCATTGAAGTTAGTTTCTCTGATATGTGCATTGATGGTCAAAGCGGGGCATGGGCGAGATATATCAACCTGAATGGCTTGTCTTTCAAAGGTGCTGGAATGTTTATTTTTTAGACACAAGATTGGTTACCGTTTCACTAGCTTTGTAACAAAGTTCTATTTTGGTGATGGAAGTTGAGGAACAAAGCCAATCCAATGACTTTCAGAAGTCATGAAACGCCAAATGGAAAAAATGTGGAATGTTATAATGATCATTTGAGTAACATTAAGTTGACCATCCTTTGCCAAATTCTTTATTGGGGCTTTTTAGGTCAACTGAGACAAAGTCTCAAGTGACCTATTGCGATCTCCTTTTGTCCGGTCTCGTCCGTCATCCAACGTCCGTCCATAAACAATTTACATTTTCAACTTTGCAGAAACCTTCCATGGCCAAAGGTCAACAAAAATAGTGGTTGATTTGGTCCCCAGCCCCAGGGGCCTGAGAGGCGGGGCCAAAAAGGGTCAAATTGACTAAAATTTCAAAAATCTTCTTCTCCAGACCCAGATATGGTACACTCAAATACTTTCCATAGATGGAAGGATCTTAAGGTGCTTTACCAAAATGTGAATTTCTTGACCCTGGGGTCTCACGTTTCCCCCTGGGGAGGGGGTAAACTTTACTATAGTTTATATAGGGAAATCACATTTTGGACCAACATTTTTTTAATTTCCATTGGAAGTAAGTCAAATTAGGTTAGCATTATCAGTATTAGGTAGCAGTTTGATAGTATGCACATATGAGCCCTGACTGGGCCCCAGGGGCTGATGGATGGGGCCAAAAAGGGTCAAATTGACTAAAATTTCAAAAATCTTCCTCTCTCCATCCAGATATAGTAGAATCAAATACTCTTCATAGATAGAAGGATCTTAAGGTGCTTTACCAAATTGTAAACTTCTTGACCCTGGGGTCTCATGTTTTCCCCTGGGGAGGGGGTAAACTTTACTATAGTTTATATAGGGAAATCACATTTTGGACCAACATTTGTTTAATTTCCATTGGAAGTAATTCAATTT
>NW_018408742.1:1195315-1215625 GCF_002113885.1 Mizuhopecten yessoensis | reverse complement strand
AAAATTTATTATGGTTTATAATGGCAAATGATACTTTGAATATTACATGTTAATAACTTGATTGGAATTATAACTTTGAGTTGACAGTTTGATACTTTGAAAATTTTGAGCCAGTCCTACCCCCAAGAGCTGTAGGCTGGGGCCCAAAGGAGTCAGTGTGCTAAAATTTCTTCATTTTCCTTGTTTAGAATCAGAGGTGCTAGTTTCAAATACTTTTCAGTCTTAAATCTGTATGCTAGATATTGAATAAGGTGGTTTTATTGTTTTTTGTCACTTTGAATAATATTTCTGTTCATGTTAGAAACAAAATCAACTCTCTGTATAAATATATCGGGTGACCGTTGAGGCCCATGGGCCTCTTGTTGAATTTAAAATGTTGGCAAATGGGGCCATACCAACCACATACATACTTTAGTATCATAGACAATATCTCCTGAACATATAGCGAGTCCCAGCTGGAAACATTTTACCCGGATTGTAACAACTGTAACCACAGTTACTGTAGTAAATTCACCACGGAATATTTTAACAAAAAGGTAGCATTTCTAGACACCATTACTGCGGTGTAATCTGATTTTTCGATCAATACACTTAATCTATTTACTTGGTACATAACACATAACACCATTCTATTCACTGTAAGTACTGACACGTCCCCACAGATAATTTGGTATGCCTTTTAGAATCTGGCCTCTTGACAGAAACTTCTTCAAACTATCACTCCGTTTTGTGCATTTTTGAAATGTGGCTTTAAAAAAGGTTGGGGAAAGGGTCGACAACATTTCTTTCATTTAGCATTTAATAATGCTACAACACGTTACTTGAAGAAAATCTAACATCCAGCAACCTAATAACCCAACATGAAATGTAAATAAAATACTTACTATTTCACTGTAAAAAAAAAAAAATTGTAAAAAAAAAAATTATACCCATTCTATTTCATCATTGAAATTCACTCAGGTGGGAAAGGCATGCAAAAGAAAGGTAAGATTTATGTATCATTGTAATGGAAGCACTTATATTGTTGTGGATGAGGGGTAACAGATTAATAAAGATGATAGAAAATAACACAATATGGACCAGGAGTAGCATGTACATAGCTCTTGATGTCTTTAAAACAATGGGCTACAATGGTACTACTAATTTTAATTCAGCGCAGAGGAAACATTTGTGCAGATTTTCTATTAACATTTGAGGTTATGGGGTCCATGATTTGAAGACATTGATTGTTTGTTGAAAGCAGGAAAAAAAACGAAAATTTTACCAAACTTGTTGGGACTGCATGATCAGTATATATGTAATATCAAATGTTTATAAAATGTTTCCATTGGTTGGAGATAAGGAGTGTAGATTTTAGTTGGTTTCAGTTTAGAACATTTGGACCAGATAGTTCTACCAAGTCTATTCCCATCAATAGTTATAAACAATGGATTGATAAAAATATAATCTTTAACAATTGTATTTGGTATTTTATTTCAGCACTACTCATATCGACCTTATTGTTGAACAAAATTTTATGAAAATATCACAAATATCATTATTAACTTGTGTTCACCCCTGAAGACACATTTGAACTCTTCCAATTCAAAGGTTGGAATAGTTCATTAAGAAATTTCAGGGATGAATGAGTTAAGGAAGATCAAATTGGAATTATTTTCTGAAGTGACTGTATGAGACAGTTTATAAACTTCTTTTTTAACGTTTTAATGATATCCTGCAGAAATGTGATTGATTTCGTCTTTATGACAATATTGTTTCTATGACAACAGGGGATGTTGACCTGAAGTTTGTGGGCTCTAGGAGTTACCTGTACAACAGTAAGACTGGCACCACCCCTATTGTTATACATGGGAACGGCCCAATCAAGGTATGGTAATACATAAATTCCATATATTTTCAAGATATATTGAAGTTAAAATAAACCCAGGCAATATTTCGTAAAGGACCCTTGTAACATTTGATAATAATAATTCGTATAAAAAATTGTTGTATGATACGGATACGGAGTATATATGGAACAAAACTTAGTTTTGAAAGAAATCATTCTGAAATACATATTTTCAAAACATTATCTGACTTGAACCCTTTCACCACTGTAGACCATAATGGACTCATCCAGATGAGAGTATGGTAGAGTCTATTAAAGTTACCTAGGGTTGAAAGGGTTAAACAAATAACCTACAGCAAAAACCTCTTTACACTACCACCATTTGTCAAGAGCAATGTTGGCATTATATAGGGGTTTGACAATATACATCAGAATTTGAGAAAAATGAAAACATGACATCTAAATATGTTGGCAGTAATTAAAATTATGTGAGGTAGCCGACATAACAGGGACATTATACTGGGTTTTTGCTGTATTTTCTACCATTTTAAAACTATGTGTGTAATTTGTACCTTTCAGCCGGAGTTTAACCGGATCGCTAACTACCTTGGTGATGGGTGGACCCAGAGTATGGGGTGTCAGTCGTGTGGTCGAGATTATATCAGTCTGAGAGATGTCAAGGTATTGTACAGCTTGTCAATTCTGTGATTTCAGCACTCGAAATCACTTTATTTTTGTGAGAGATTAATTTTTCTGTAAATCTGCAAGGAGACTCATTTGTAAATTAAAATCTTTATTTGAATAGCACTGAAAAAATCTTTAAGCAGAAATTTCACAAGTTCCACTTCTTGCGGACTTTGGGTATAGTGGTTAAGGCATATATGGCTACAGTAAGGTTGAATTAAATTCCTACTTCACGGGTTGGACTTTCTGTGACTTCCACCTCGAAAACCACAAAAATTAGAACCCAGCAAAAAAAAAAAGACTATCATAAATCCTCTCGATCACAAAATTCAAGCATTAATTTAACACTTCCATCGGCCAGAGTTTGCAAAATATACTATATTGTGCAAGGGAACATTTGGTAATTTACAGTATTTGATTTTGACTTATACACAGCAAGAATGAAGACAAAAGTCCAAATCCTTCCTGAAGAATTTTGATTTTGGTCTGTGCAGGTCAAATTTCACTTGTTCTTTTTTCCCATTGACACAGTATATTTCCTGGCTTTCATGTCATGTAGAACACCTTTTCTTTCTTCCCATAAACACTGTGCATCCTCAGATCTGGAGCCATTAGGAACATCTCTAACTTATTGTAAAATATTTGTAAACATAATAAAGACATCCCGAAAAACAACTAAGTGTACATAAGCTTATAGTGATCGTATCGACTTCAATTGTATATTGCCTAGCCGTCCATATTTTACACCTTTGTGTCATTTGTCTGACAAAGGTGACAGAGTACATACCATACTAATCAACGAAACATCACACATAAACACTTAATGGTTGTGATACAGAACCTTTCTACTATTCATACTTACCAACATGAAGAAAATGCTTAGAAACATCCTGACAATAGTTAATAGAAAATTAAAGCTTCAACTGGGTATCATATTAATCTCTCATTAGTTGATTAAATTTTCTTTTCATTGATCTGCAAGATAACCAATTTGAAGTTCAACAAATATGCGGAGAAGCTTGTTTCTTCACTTGCTATGATATTGCTATTCGTTTAGGATGAAGATTTCCCTACCGTGCTGGTAGCCGTGATGATAGAACAGCCCACACCGTTCCTTAATGAATTTCTGGGACATATTCGAGACCAGATCTACCCTAAACAAAAGATTGACCTTTTTGTTCACAATAAGGTAAGTCAGTTTGATTTGAACTCTTCTTGGTTTAACCTATTCACCCATAGAGTCACGTTTGAACCTTAACAAATTATAGACTAGGCAAGTCCAGTTAAAATATTTAAGGGTGAATGAGTTTATATATTCTCAAAGGAGACAAATGAAAACATATCCCAGTTACAATTATTCTTTCTCCTAACTTATACTATTTAAGGTTAAATATCAAATTTATAAACCATAGTGACCTTGAATGCAATGTGACCTTGACCTTGCGTGTCCTCAGGTGAAGTACCATGATGAGGCTGTTTCAAACTTCCTGGAGACAGTAAAAGATGAGTACCATTCCATCAACCACCTGCGGGCAGACGACCATGTGACAGAGGTGCAGGCTCGAAACTGGGCACTGTACGTACATTGTAGTTACCCATCTATCATATATAGCAAATTTGAATTTGTGCAGTGTTATTTTCATTTTTTCGTTGTGAAATTAATATTCTTGCAGTGTAAAATTCACAGAAAACACATTGGTCCGTTGCATCCAGCTCTGTTATCTTTAAATTTCTTATGCTATCACATGACTTTCACGTAACATGTCCATAGTTTCAGTCCGGTATGAACTGGTCATTAGAATGAAATTATATGTGACGCATAACTATTATTTGTTACCTAAAATAACGTGTACAGTAAATATATAGTAAAATGTTTTAATTTCATCACGTCGCCTTTTCCACATTGCGGCATCGGACAGCTCCAAATTTGTGACGTCACATCATTGTTGAGCCATTGTGATGTCACGCCACGTGAAATTTTGTGTACGATAGAAATTTCCTTCACCCCTTTCTTACCCTGGACAGCTCTATCTTACACACAGGGAAATGAGAGAAACATGTATACATGAATGCATTAAATGCTTGAGTGGATATGCAATGCTGAGCAATACACAAATTCTGTCTGAAATGTCACAAAAATATGAACGTGTGGTATTGTGTTGATTACATACCTACAAAACATTTTCTGCAAAATAGTAGTCAGGATTATCCCGTATAATGTTCAATTTACTTCCCAAAAATGAATAGAACCCACAATGGTTGGCAAAATGACATTGACAATGAAATATTGTCTTCACGTTTCCACGGTGTAAAATGGTACAATTGGAACCTTTTCTTGTTTCAATTTGTCAATTTTATATATGCATACCAGTAACAACCAACAAGTTCCAGCTGAACAAAAACTTAGACTACCTGGGGTAATACAACCTGTTGTATCCTGACAATGTGAAATACAGAACCTTGTGGTATACTGCCTGCCTTTGCTGGTTAGTAAGGCAGTCCTTCAGTAGCCTTAATGTTTTTCCTGTATCAGAACAAATATTATGCATGTTTTGAAGTGTCATAGTAATAAAAAAAAAATGAAATGGTAGAGATGGGTACCTACGACAGGTTTCCACTGTACTTTAACTAGAAAATCAGTAATTGTTTCTGTTTGTATCAATTCTGTACCACTGGTGATTATTGTTGTCCTTACAGAGAGGAATGTGCGAAGAGAAAGTGTCAATACTTCTTCAACGTGGACTCCACTTCCCAGCTCCGACACCAAGGGGGACTACACATCCTCATCGAAACCAACAGGTACACACATGCTGGTGTTTTTTTGCCATTCTTTAGTCCTCTAGTCTGACCATTTCTCACTTCACCAGACCCTATCAGGGAGAATGGACCACATCATGCAGTTTGTTTCAGGTAGTGGTTAATACACTTTGTGTTAAGGCTGAAATATAATAAGATTTCATTCTTTTTCTGTAATCCATAAAAGAATCACTGGTTATGCGGGAAAAAACGGTTTGTCTGTTTTTAAATGTAACATTTTTTCGGGGATAAATTCAGGCAGACCTGCAAAAGTTTATTAGGCATTGCAAGGCTTTGTGAAGGCATGCCTGAAAGTAGCATCAGATTTCTAGGTCCTACCTTATTTCATAAACGAACAACTCGGGTCCAACCGTTTGGATCGCGATAAACGAAAGCGGCCCTGGACACGATTGGGATACGGGAAGGGAGATAACTCCTATCAGATGCACATAAAATGAACAGTTAATTATAGATACCTGTGTCTATTGGAAACAAAACAATATATACCTAAGTGCATTATTGACAGGTTTTGTGTTTACTGTATGTGCCATTTGTATAAATTAGGTCATTGTACAACGAAACGTGATAAGGTTTGTAGGCGGAATGTCTGTTGTTTCAAACTCTTTTGATATCTATCACCCTCAGTAAAATCTGTTGGAAGATATTTGTCAGTTAAGAACAGTTTTAAAACTTACCTACAGTGAGACAGATCCATTAATGTATACATTGAATTTTTCAATGGCGAGCTAAAATTAAAAAAATGTGACAAGTTTCATAAATTTCATATGAATGAAAACGAGTGTAAGATCCTTTTTATCACATAATCAAGATTTGTGGCATTTATTCCTGCAAATCGACATTTTTCATGCAACCTTGAAATGTAAAAAGCCGCCATTTGGACTGCTGTGCGTAAGTCTGTGATGTCATGTTCTTGTCCTAGGCAATTGAAACTTGCAAGCAATCACAGGGCTAATAGGTCATATTAGATCGGTTACTATACCAAACAATATGACATGGGTATATTCACTGGATAACACAGTACATTATGTGATAAATGTGTATTCTATACACAACATATATACTTTATACAACACACAACTTCAAGATCTATATATCACATAGGTGTTTAACAGCACAGGTGTACTCTATATACCACTCATATGCTTTTACACATGTGCTCTTAAAACTACACATGCTTCTTACACCACACATGTACTCTGTCAATGCCTATATTGGTGGGTAATCTATCATAATCTATCATTGCTGTGTTACAGGACGGTGCTGGCACCCGTGCTGACGCGGCCATACCAGCTCTGGTCCAACTGGTGGGGCGCCCTCAACAAAAACGGATTCTACGCTCGTTCTGATGATTATATGGACATTGTACAGAATCATAGAATGTAAGTTTTACTACTGCTATATGTCTGTAACCAGCTAGTTCAAAAAGAATAATGCTTTTGATGAGTGATTTATAGTCAGAGGTGATGCAATGGTAAGATAATACATAGACAGCAGATGGAAATGTTGATTGTAAATGAGAGTAGATTGAGAAGCTGTTTTAAGTAATAACCAGCTTCTTGTGTAACTTGTGGAAGCAAGCTCCTTGTTAAGTTGTTGATTACTATAATTATTAGGGCCCCGTATCGGAGATACGGGTGCACTATAGTAATCACTCTGTCTGTCTGTCTGTCTGTCTGTCTGTCTGTCCACAAATTTTGGTCCTGGCTGATAACTTTGGTATTTATTGACCGATGTACATAAACTTGATCAAGATGTTCAGTTTACAAAAATACACGTTGAGGTAAAAAGTCAAGGTCAAAGGTTAAGGTCATAAGGTTCAAAGGTCAAGGTCAAATTTTACATATATCACTGATGAACATTTTGTTATGACATTATGAAGCAAAGTTGATCAGAATTAAACAAGGAGTCAACTGACCAAAGGTCAAGGTCATTGGGTCAGAGGTCAAGGTTAAATTTTGTACCTTTTCCCTGATGAACATTTTGTTATGACATTATGAAGCAAAGTTGATCAGAATTAAACAAGGAGTCAACTGACCAAAGGTCAAGGTCATTGGGTCGAAGGGCAAGGTTAAATTTTGTATCTTTTCACTGGTGAACATTTCGCTAAGACACTTTGGAGCAATGTTGCTCAGAATAAAACAAGGAGTCAATTGACCAAAGGTCAAGGTCACTGGGTCAAAGGTCAAGGTTAAACCTTTTCCCTGATGAACATTTTGTTATGACATTATGAAGCAATGTCGTTCATAACTTAACACAGAGTCAACTGACCTTAGGTCCAGGTTACGGGGTCCAGAGGGTCAAGGTCAAGTTTTGTATTTTTGCTGATTATCATTTTGTTATGATATTAAGAAGCAAAGTTGGTCGGAATTAAAGAATCACTGGGTTAATGGTCAAGGTCATTTGGGTCCAAAGGTCAAAGACAAAGTGGATCTCTGACTTTGACCCTGGCTCTTGATGGAGGAGGTGTGTAAGGTGAAATAAAACAAATCAAAGCTAACAAATGAGTTTTGCACCGGTATTTACATTTCTGTTAGCCCAGCAAATATGGAGGTGGAAGGAAACAAGACTCACATCATAGTACTGTAAAATGTATATTTTGCTTCCTTACGATTTTTTTTAAAGTCCAAATGTCAAACGTCAAGCTCAACTATATGGGCAGATTGCTTCTTGATGATTATGTGGGATATATTGCCACAAGACGGGGCCCTTACTGACCTGTCAGTGTTCTAGTTGCCACAGATTTCTTTTCGCCTTTTTCCTTCCTTAAAGAAGGCACATTTATCATTACAGCAAATATAGTTAGACGTACCAGTAATCATATCTGAGGGGCAAATTGTACTTGTGACGATTTGGGAAGGGCAAATGTTTAACCGGATGAAAAAATGCAGTTCTTCTACACGTATAACAAAAAGTTGAACAAAATTTTTGCGTATTTTCAGGGGTTTATGGAATGTACCTTTTATCACTGGGACCTATCTTATCCATGGATCACTCGTCCCATCCTTGCTCGGGGCCTACACCAGCAGTGACCTTGACCCAGACATGGCTTTCTGCAAGGTCATCCGTGAGATGGTAAGTGTTTGTTACACAGCCAACTTATTTTTCTTAGTTAAACGTTAAGGTCACTAAACAAAACAGATTTATTTTATGACATGTGATGAGTGATTTATGTTTATGTTGTTGGTTTGTTGCAGGGAACCTTTATGTTTGTATCAAACATGTTTATGTATGGACACCAGACGGACCCTGACAATTTTGAGACCACACACAAGAACAACGACCTCTTTGAACTTTTCAACAACCCCTGGGTATGTGTTTTCAGGTTTGCACTTCAACTTGCACCTCAAATTGAAATGTTTAATGAGAATAGATTGTTTTTGTTCAGTTTTAGGCGAAAAACCTCTGTTAAATTTAGATTCTAATTATAAACAATTGTCTGAAATGTACTATGGGACTCATCTTTACTGAACCCTGTGCAACCCAGTAACCTGTGATAATCCAGTAGCTTCAATAAACTGCAATAACCCAATAACCTGTAATAACCCAATGGCTTCAATAAACTTAATAACACAGTAACTTGTAATACTTTCGTAACTTGTAATAACCCATCAACATGTAATAACCCAGTAACTTGTAGTAACCCAGTTACCCGTAGTTACTTGGATACCTTGTTATACGTATCTGTATAACCCAGTTACCTGTATTTAGAAGAAATTCATATAAACCACATTGTATCAATTTTTTGTAAAATTAACCTGCGTAAACAGAAAACTATTATTGATCCTGTTACTAAATGTACAGTTAAGACAGGTTTCATTGTACACAGTATACTTTGAGTTACTTCAATGATAAAATATATATTTCTGCTATGTACCTTAAATATCCTTCAATAAGCCCAGGGGGCACACCCATAATCTCTAACTAAAAGTAGGGGATTGGCTAACAGGACAGTTAAAAAGATTTTGTTAGAATTTTTACTGAACTTAAATATATATATAGATATGGATGGGCTTATTGCCGAATAAATATAATATACAATACATGATGTGGGAAAGACCTGTTTGGGTTTATAAGTATTGTACAAGTGTATATGTATTCACCACTGTGTTCCTCTAATGAAAATCTTCAGACTATAGCTATGATGTTGGTCATGTTTCAGGACTGGGAACTGAAGTACATCCATCAGAACTACTCCATAAGTCTTGACCCTAACTACACGCTTCCCATGGTAAGTTGATTTACAAAAGTATTTAGAAGTAAACTATTTTAACATATTTCTTCAAAAAACACTCCAGAGAGATTACTTATGAGTAAAAGATATATGGATCGGAAAAAATTTGTCAGTACCATTGAAAATTCAGGTCAAGATGAATATACATAGATATGGTCATAACAGAGAAGAGCACTATCCGACAAATTCAAATATCAGCTTTATTCTACATACACCTCAGTACAGATATGTACAGATACATGTATGTGCGATAACCCTATACTATGCATAGAAAAGGAGGCTATTTTTGTACTTCACACATAGATATGAGAGGTAACTCTATTCTACACACAGATATGGGAGGTAACTCTATTCTACACACAGATATGAGAGATAACTATTCTACACACAGATATGAGAGGTAACTCTATTCTACACACAGATATGAGAGGTAACTCTATTCAAAACACAGATATGAGAGGCAACTCTATTCTACACACAGATATGAGAGGCAACTCTATTCTACACACAGATATGGAAATAATTCCTTCTACACACGTAGATGTGGAAGGTAACTCTCTTCTACCCATTATGTGGGAGATAACTCTTTACTTCACTCATAAACTTGGAGATAACTATGGCCTCTTTTGCGTATCCGATTCACACAGTTGAAAGGGTTAAACCTAGAAAGAATACGACAGGCACAGATCTGAACCGAGACTGACCACAGGAATATTCGGCATGTATAGATTGAGGGGTCCAGACGTACCTGACCAAGATTAAAATGCTGATTATTGCTAGTTTGCGTTATTTCTTTCTAAAGCAAGGTCAAGCCACATGTAGATTTTAAGATACGTTGTATAATTTAGTGGACGCATGAAAGGACATTTATAGCTCTGCCTATAGTTCGGTCCAAGTGTGTTCGTTTCTTGTGGAATATTTCTGCCCTACCTGAACCGTTTCAACCGGGATACACAAATGTAGATTAATTTTACACACATAACTATATTCTTCATGTAAAGATAGGGGGGATAACTTTATTCTTCATATACAGATAGGGGAGATAATGGAGAATGTATTGTGCTGACGTTGTGTATCTATTACTGTCCTTAGCCGTGCCCTGATGTGTTCTGGTTCCCAATTGTCACCGACGCCTTTTGTGATGAACTTATCTCGGAGATGGAGAATCATGGTCAGTGGTCTGGTGGCCGCAACAGTCACAAGGTCAGTATCAAGGTCAAATAACGATTGGTCACTCTGTTGACCAGCCCATGTCATGAAAATTTCAGAACAGTAGATGGTTGAGCTATGGTTCATTCAGCTTAATTGATGTGAGAATTGCTCTGATGAGCTAATGTTACTTTACTCTGTTTTACAGCATGATGTGACAGAAAAAATCTTGTATCTAGGTTGTCATAATTCATCTCACTCAAATTACATTTATACTAGAGTTATACTTTTGATATTTCTACGATTCTGTTTATCTTTTTTTTCTTTTTCTTGAAATTATGTTTGTAAGGATTCAATTCATGAGTTGCCATCCATAAGCTTAGACCTTTTCAGTGATCAGTAATACAATTCTATTAGTTTGAAGAATGAAGTAAAAAATTGTTTTCCTCAACACATCACAGTGTGTAAATATTGATTGTATCATTTATCAGTGACATATGTGATAAGACGAAGTATTAGTACAATATCATAATTAAAACTATATTTATTTCTTGTATTGTTTGATTTTATTTTCATTGAAATATCAAACATAAATTTAAAAAAAATGGATGTAAATGTTGAAATTTGTTCTCCCTTGACGGTAAAATCAATTTTCGCCCAATATTAAATTCACCCTTATAATTAATTACCATGCATATTACGTTGTTTACAAATTTTTGCTGTAATGATTAATTCGCCCTCATTACAGAGATCGAAAAAGGAGAAAATTAAACTGCAGCAAAAATGTCCTGGTATACAATGATGCCATTGAAATCAATGGAATGTACAATAAATTTATCAGTAAATTCTTTGTATGAGCCCAACATAAATGTCCATGGAATGGGAAACTGTTTACAAGTATTAGTTTACAGTATGACAATCTGACCTTGTTTTCAGGATGAGAGGCTGGCTACTGGTTATGAGAATGTACCGACGGTCGACATCCATATGAATCAGATTGGATTTGAGAGACATTGGTTACACTTCCTCAAGATCTACATATCAAAGTTACAACAACGTGCCTACGAGGGTTATTTCCACGATGTACGGGTCAAATATTGTTTACTTCATCACATTAGTTAAAGGCTGTGTTTATAAAACAGAAAATGTTTGAAATTTTTTGAAATTTGTATTAGTGTAAATTTAAAATGGGCTGCGTTTATAAAATTGATGTTATAATATGCATTTTCTTCACCAAGTTTTCATCAGTAACTGTTGATTAATTACCTATATTGTTTAACATCAAAAGTAATCAAGATCTCATTTCTTACCACAATATTTATCAATTATCTATGTTGGTAAGCTGGTGATATGAGTTCACATCACCTGTCTGAGTTTTGTATTTTCTGCGATTAACTCATTCACCCCTGCAGACACATTTGAACTCTTCCAGTTCAAAGGTTGGAATAATTAATTAATTATATCAACATTTAAAGAATGTTTCATTTTCACACTGTCTACTTCTTTATCTTTTAAAAAAAAATAAAAAATAATGCCTGTCAGAGAATTTCTTCTACTTCAGCTAATTAGTATTTCTATTGTTTACAGCCTCCACATGCCATCATGAACTTTGTGGTACGTTACCGTCCAGACGAGCAGCCGTTCCTGAAACCTCACCACGATTCATCCACCTTCACAATTAACATAGCTCTCAACACACCAGATGTAGACTTCGAGGTAAGCTGTTTTAAACTCTCGTTAGTTTGTGGACAGTTTTATAATGTGATCTTTGGCTATTTTACCTTTGTTAGACTTTTTGAGGTTAAATTGTATAGCTTTATGAAAGACAACAACAAAAGGGATGATGTGGTACTCTCCAATGTTTGGCGCAGTATTTGTAAACTTCTGATTGGCTGAAGTTGCTAAGCGATGAAATTTCAATGCAAAGTTGTGCTTTGTGCAAAATCGTTTCCGTTATTTTAGAAACTGAAAAACATTCATTAATTATTATGCATTAAGAAGTATTGTCCGTCTCTTTGAGTTCCATTATTGGAAATAACCAAGATTATTTTAGGGGTAATATGGTATAATATATACCAGTAGATGAAAATTGACTAATTTTTATAGCTGTTAGTGATACTGCATATTGAAGCTGAAATTCAAAATTAACTTCTATATCACTAATAATTTTGTTGGTAGATTTTACAGAGTCCAGTGTATATATATTGTGTGTAGAATCAGGATCCTGTGATAATTCGGCTGTCAATATAATTCTGTTTTTTGTCCACAGGGAGGAGGCTGCAGATTTATACGTTACAACTGCAGCGTCCAATCAACAAAGAAAGGCTGGATGTTAATGCACCCGGGGCGTCTGACTCATTACCACGAAGGACTTCATACGACTAAGGGCACACGTTACATCATGGTCTCTTTCGTAGACCCATAATAAACAATGTTACATTTTGGTCACATTCATGAACCCATAAACTATGTTCATGAACCAATAAACAATGCTATATTATGGTCCTCATTCATGGACCAATAAACAATCCTGAATCTTGGTCTCATTTATAGATTTATAAACTATGCCATTGTCCAGTATTTGTTTATCATAATTTTAAGATTTATAATCAGATGAAAATTCAAGTTTCACTTTCCCTTACGTTTTTTTCTTGTAAACCATATAAATTGTTAGCCATGTACTATAGAGGTTACTTAGTACATGAATAAGATTGTCGGTGTGTTGACCATGTCTATACAGAAATATACTTGGTACATATATCTTCTCTGCTATATATAAGATTACATTGGACCAATGCACTGTAGACAAAGAGTGTTCTTTAAAACAAAATGTGTGATAAAATTCAAAGTTTGTTGCAAAAATTAACATAATCAAATGATTTACAAGTCGAAATTCTAGTGAATTTCAAAATGAAAAACTGAATGGTTACTATTGATATATTTGTATATTTACCACAATATGTATCCTACAATAAGCCTGGATATACTGCCATAGCCATATCATCTGTGACTAAGGCCATATCATCTGTGACTAAGGCCATTACTACTGAACTATGATAAATAAAGGTGGCCTTATTACCAGGTATGGGCTTATTGATAGATCAATTAATAAAATTAATACTTTATACTGTGATCAAGCTATGTTTACCTAAGTACATGTAATACCTTATGTCTTTGATAATGACTCGTGTGGTAGAAAGAAAATCTTTGTTTCCTTAGGTACATGTGTATTGTATGTCTTGGTGTTTAGAATCCCCATACCACTACTAAAAACCCTAACTATGCATTTAAAACTTATTTTTCTGGCATTTCCTTGCAGGATTTAAATAGAAAAATACTAGAAAAGGATTAAAGAAAAAAAATTAACATTATTTGTTTGAGTGTAAATTATTCAGCATGGCTAGACCAGGATTTGAACCCTAGGCCTCAAATTGCTATTCAATCTCTCTTACTCTCTGAGCTACGTGGCTATAGGAAGTGTCCCAGACCAACTATGCTAGTTATTCAAAATGAAATTAAGGGGAGTTTACTCTATATACAAAAAAAAAAAATACTGTGCAGTGGGACAGGGATCCTTAAGGGGTAAAAAAAAAAAAAAAAAAAAATGTATGGAATTCATGGCCATCATGTTTCAATAATTGCATGAGAAAAATGATAATTAATGTTTGATGTCTACTTTGTCATAATTTTTTGGATTTGTTTATGATATTTAAATTTATTTAAGAATAATGATTTTTGTGAAATCTCTTTCCTGTTGTTTGTTAAGTTGATTGGAGATATCTAAATGGTATCAGATATATAACTGTGTTATGTAGTCTGATATAAAATAATCTGTAATCTAGCTTCTTCATAATTAGAAGATGATATGTGCTAATATATCATCTAATAATTATGAAGTCACAACTACCTCCAGTATTTCTTATACTGAAATAAAATAATGGGTTTCACAGTTAGCTAGATGTTTTGAAACTTACCACATCTTTACAAAAAGATCTTTACTGGGAAATTATTGTGCAGTGTAATTTTTGCCTTTTTGCCCTCCGTAATGAGGTTGAGTTTATCATTACAGGAAAAGTTTGTAAACAACATAATATACATAGTAATTAAATGTGAAGGGCAAGTTTAATATTAGGTAACAGATTTTAACGTTGAAGGGCAAAAATTTGACTTGGCAAAATTTTCCAGTGTACAGTACTTTGTATGATAGATTTCTCACCTTTTAATTCTATTGATCTTATATATCTGCCGTCCATAACTATCTACCTGTTGTATTGCAATGAAAATCAAATCATATTTCCTAATCTGCCCACCGTATTGTTTCTAAAGGTGACCCTTTAGCTGTCATGATTGACCTTGCTTTAATGTAGGTGACCTTGCATTTTGTGTAGGTGACCTTGCTGCTAGGTGACCTTGCTTTCTGTGTAGGTGACCTTGTTACTGTAAATGTATAATTGTTTGTTTCGTACATGAATTTGCATGCAATGCTTCACATACAAATAATTATCTTATGCAATTTAAGCAATCAATACAATTTTTACAGGGTGACCTTTTTAATAAGCTTGCTCTCTTTGTGTGGATGGACAACTTTGAAGACAATTTACAGTCACACGCTGAAAGTATTTTCCCACACTTTTTGGTTCATACATTTCTACATTAGTTTACCAGATAAGCCACTGAAACAAAATTTTACCTCCTTTTGCAATGTTGCCTTATTTTTCTGTTTAATGGATCGCAAATTACCATAATCTCAGAAATACAATTTTTCCCGGTAAGATGAAAAAGAAGATGCTGCAAAAGCCTTCTTTTTTTGTTTTAAATAACTCTTGAAACTAATTACAGACTTTCACAAAAACGATAATTTTGTGAGATGAAGGTATAGAAAACTCAGTTGTAAATTTTTCGTTTTAGTGTCACCGTCAATTACTTTTAAAAAAATAGTAAAAAAAAATGAGAAAAATACATAATTGCTTACCAAGGTTAGGAAATACTTTTAGACCATGACTGTATGTTTTGGTGAAGTTTGAGTCCTGAACTGATGTGTCAACTGGATTGTGCACACCTTAACTGTATTAGGAGTAGCTTTCTATAGAATTATTTAAAACATTTTTTTTTTTCATTTTCATCAATAATTGTATCTGATTTGTGTATGATTTTCATAGCATGCATTATCAATAGTCAATCTTTTTTTTTTAAGTATCACAAGATATTATTAAGGAAGTATGTAAATTTAAATGCATCACCTGAATGTTGATCTGCACTTCACTAAATATGCATTCAGTTGAAAATTAATGTTAAGATGTGCAATAGCAATCAAAATAATAATAATAATAATTTAAATCCAAAGATTTGACAATCTGTACATCAGGTACCTATATTAAACAGCATGGAACGGTTGATTTTCAAAAGCAGGGAAGACCGGTCATCTCATCGGTTTCTTGGTAATTTATCATAGATTACCTAGGGAATCGCTTCATCTAATATCTTTCTATAGTTTTTATATGAAATATTTGTAGAACACCTGCATTCTTGAGTTGTATATAACTATGCACATTATATAATTATGTCACAGCTTATCACCAATATATATTCGTTCGTTTTTCACTTTAACTTGATAACAATGATATAATGCTGTTATGTGTGTTTACGCAGAATTGTACAAAATTTTGACTGCTGATATTATAACTTACTGCCTTTTGAAAGATTTCAACTCAATAATTATTGTTTCGATTGTATGACGTACCCCGTACTTAAGTTTGTCAAGACTTTGAAGACTGGACTTCTTGCAAAACTTGTTCTTGTTATATAAGACTTTAAAGAGTTACGCATAATGAGATGTAAAGTCATGTTTGGATTTTACCTGTGATGATTAAGTGATATTCTACAGGTGGAAGGCTTCTTAACCATGGAAAAATAATTCTTGATTATTTCTATCTTTCATTAATTGCATAAAACTTAAAAATGCCACGAAACCTGTATTCTCGACACCCTGGTATTTCAGAATATTTATTGTATTCCTAGATTGTTTATTCGTTATTTTATATGCATCTTATGTTACTATTTCATATTTTTGTGGAAAATTTCTTGCCAAAATTAAATTGCCAGTACAATTTGTTCATACCTGTATAAATTCTCCATTGAGAGGAGGCTATTTCAGTATTTATAGAAGTTATGTATAGAATTAATATTTGTGAATTAATACAAAAATTAAACTTGATTTGAAATTCAAAATAAACTGATTGATGTAGGCGATTCAATTAAGCATTTTTTTAATAGCTTCTCTCATCAAGTATTGGTTGTTGGATAAAATGGTAGAAGTTGAATTTTATCTGAAGAAGAAATTGCAATGTATCTATATATGATTATAAGGTTGGTGCGATATTTTTAATTTTTGATGAATTCTGTCCATTACCCAAGAGTAGGAAACTTTATATAGAAGAACGTCGGTGAGATTTTCCCTGGTGGTGAATCTTGTTCTTAAACAGTAATCATTTATAGATTTAGTATACATGCTTGAAACCAGTTTAGCTCAAGATCAGTATATTTAAATAAACAGTACATGTAGTGAATATACAGCATTTATGCAGCTTTTTACTGCCTTTATAATAATTGTATTATTCTGTCATTTGAAATATAAATGTCATTGCTGATTGAATGATGTATTTGTTCAAAAATATTTTCGCATCTGCTGCTTTTTGTCATCATTTTGATTTTTTTTGTGAGAGAGAGTTCTTGTGAGATAAATTATTAGATATTAAGACCAAAATTCTAATTTTTTTTTAAGAAAGTATTGAGGGATTGGTGGACAGTTCTTGAATAGATCAATGAACAGTTATCTGGTGAAGACTTAAAGATATTTATCAAATTTTTAAGTCAGTAATTAATCTCTTGCAAAGTCTTTCAATTTTGTGCTGTTCAAGTTTCTATCAAATTTTTAAGTCTGTAATTAATCTCTAGCTAAGTCTTTCAATTTTGTGCTGTTCAAGTTTCTACCTTTCAACTGAGTTGCAAGTAAATATCCTTTTCCTGTCGAGGCAATAAAATCCAGAATTTTTTTTATCGTTGCAAAATCAATATGAGAATCTGGAGGAAAAATTCAGTATCTTGCATTGTCACAAGGTTTGGAAGGTGCCAGTTGTTCTGGGACCAATTGACAAATTATTTAACCATTCTAGTCACAACATTGTTAATTGTTCACTGAATCTCAATCTAACCCCAATTGTTCATTGATCTTCGAGAATGTTCACAGAGATTGGTGCCATGTTCACTGATGTTACAAGCTTAACTTTTGTCGTATTTTTGCAAAATAAAGTTATTTCATTAAAAACATGCTTTGTGGGTTCCTTTCTCTCACATACTGTTACTTGTCACTTATTTTACATTTTGTTTGGAATTAAATTAACATTTCCTGGACTACAGATTGTAATACTATCCTTCTAACTAAACTTACTCATTGCAGAAAAGTCCTGGCCCAACTTTCCTATAGTTTCCATACTTATCCACCAATACGCCCAGAGGGCCAACACATTATCTCCGACTGAAAGTAGGGGGATGGGCTTATTACAGGGCAAAGCCTAGAAAATGTCTGTAGGGCATTAATCGCCGCCATGTGAAATCAGTTTCAGTGTTTGATGTTCTATAAATAGTTAGAACCACTTTGACCTTGAAATCCTGGAAAATGAACTCATCAGAAGTATTCTGTGTATAAACTGTCATCAAAATCTGTTCAGAAATGAAGTAGCTAGTGATGACACTGTATCGGTTGATGATTTTTAGCTCACCTGGCCTGAAGTGAGCTTATCCATTGTCCGTCAACTTTTTCCTTTAAAACGCTACTAGTCCTGAACAGCTCAGAAGGATTTTGACCAAATTTGGTGTGGAGCATCATTGGCCAAAGGGTTCTCAGTTTTGTATAAACCGAAGGGTATGGTCCCCCTTGGGGCAGAGGGGCCAGGCCAAATTGGGGGAAAATAGATAAATCTTTAAAAATCTCAACCAATAGAAGGATTTAATTCTGACCAAATTTGTCCTAGAGCATCTTGAGGGAAATAAGAGGATTTTTTTCTCTCCTACTATACAAGTGAAGGGATTTAAACCAAATGGCAGTCTGAAGCATGCTTAGGGACAAAAGAATCAATTTTGTTTAAACTGAGGTGTGTGTGCCCACTTCTTTGGGGCAGATGAGTAGGGCCCATTAGGGGAAATGGAGGAAAACATTTAAGATCCTCCTTTTGTAATGATGAAGGGATTTTGACCTAAATTGGTGTGGAGCATCATTGCCCAAAGGGTTCTCAGTTTTGTATAAACGGAGGGTATGGTCCCCCTGGGGGCAGATGGGCGGGGCCAAAAAGGGGGAAAATAGGTAAATCTTTAAAAATCTTCTTCTCAACCAATAGAAGGATTTTGACCAAATTTGTCCTAGAGCATCTTTGGACAAAGGAGACTCAAGTTTGTATAAACGAAGGGTGCCATGGCCCCTCTGGGGCGGGACCCAATAGGGAAAATAGAGGATTTGTTTTCTCCTACTATACAAGTGAAGGGATTTAAACCAAATGGCAGTCTGATAACATGATTCGGGACAAAAGATCAATTTTGTATAAACTGAGGGGTGTGGCCCCCTTCTTTGAGGCAGACGGGTGGGGCCCATTAGGGGCAATAGAGGAAAACATTAAAGATCCTTCTCCTTTTGTACCGATAAAGGGATTTTGACCAAATTTGGTGTGGAGCATCATTGGCCAATGGGTTCTCAGTATTGTATAAAAGGAGGGTATGGTCCCCCTGGGGGCAGATGAGCGGGGCCAAATAGGTAAATCTTTAGAAATCTTCTCAACCAATAGAAGGATTTTGACCAAATTTGTTCTAGAGCATCTTTGGACAAAGGAGCCTCAAGTTTGTATAAACGGAGGGTGTGGACCCTCTGGGGGCATAGGGGCGGGGCCCAATAGGGGAAATAGAGGTTTTTTTTCTCCTACTATACAAGTGAAGGGATTTAAACCAAAGCATGCTTTGGGACAAAAGAATCAATTTTGTTTAAACTGAGGTTTGTGGGCCCCCTTCTTTGGGGCAGATGAGTGGGGCCCATTAGGGGAAATAGAGGAAAACATTAAAGACCCTTCTCCTTCTGTACCGTTGAAGGGAATTTAACCAAACTTGTTCTAGAGAATCTTTGGCCAAAGGGAATTGAATATTTATAAATGGAAGATGTGTCTGAAGCATGCTTAGGGGGAAAAACTCAATTTGTTTAATTTGTATAAAAAGGTGCATGTGGGCCAATAGGGGAAATAGAGGAAAATTGGGACAGAACATGGAAACTCATTTTCTTGGTGTCTTTCCCACCAAAACAGATTTATATGTAGTTCTTCTTGCAACTTTGTTTCTTGTACTCCTTTGTTAAACCTGTTTGGTATTCAGCAGGTTTTAAATTGAACAAGAGGCCCATGGGCCTTAACGGTCACCTGATATATTTATACAGAGTTGATTTTGTTTTTAACATGAACAGAAATATTATTCAAAGTGACAAAAAACAATAAAACCACCTTACTCAATATCTAGCATACAGATTTCAGACTAAAAAGGATTTGAAACTAGCACCTCTGATTCTTAA